>NW_024070211.1:132960264-132979538 GCF_014754425.2 Oryx dammah
CAAAAAAAAAAAAAAAAAAGGAATGATTGTAAAAATTGTGAAGATATATCTGGCCCTTCTCTGATGTTGTGGGCCGTGTTGGTCACTTCCAAGGCGTTTCCCTCTGTTTAGCTTCTGTTTGCTGGTCTCTTCAGGGTCTGAATTCTGTCCTGACACAGAGGGGCGGTGGTGGACACTTTTTTTTTTTTTTTTAGGCTCAGTAGTTCAGTCGCGCTGTGGGGAGGGGGGGGATGCTGCAAACAAATAGCACTGTCGTGGGCACACAGCGTCTCAACCCCGCTGGACCTGTCTCCCCCCACGACGCACAAACCGCTCCGGCTCCATGGAGCTCGGCCAGGAACCATCCGAGGCCGGCCCCAGGCTTCGCACACCTCCCCGGTCCAAGCCGCTCGGTTTTGGCGTCCAGGTAACCCTCAGAGGCACAAACTTGTTTGGGACTGCGCTCTGCGCCCCTCCCGGGTCCGAGCAGCTCGGGAGCTTGGCGAGCGCGGTCGCCGGGACTTGACCCCTTCTCTGTTTCTACTGCTCAGTTTTCTGGGTGTACTGCTGGCGCTCCTTGTGAGGCAGGTGGTGACTGTCCTGCATCCCCTGAAGTCTCAGCAAAGAAGCCTGCCTGCCGCTTTTTAGGTAGTCTCTCCGGGGCTGCGATTGCCCCTTTCCAGCCCTTACAGCTCTGGCTGCCTGTCCCCGGCGGGGGATGGTCTGCAGCCGGCTATTTCCGTTCAGTCCTTTGTTCTGTGCGCGGTCCTGGCGGGGTCTTATGTTCCAGCTTTTCGCGTGGTAGCTATCCCCCAGCCTGGTTTGCTCGCCCAAGTTCGTTCGCTCTGGTTACGCGTGGGGCGTTTCTGCCCGCTTCTTACCGAGCACGGCAGCCCGCGCCTCCCGCGCTTCCCTGCCCTGCCCCCACTTGCTAGCGGCAGCGGCAGGCGTCTGCACGGCTTTTCCGGTGGGGGAGTTACTGTTGGGCTCGTAATCTGTTGGTTTTAATTATTTATTCGTTTTTCCTTCCTGTTATGTTGCCCTCTGTGTTTCCAAGGCTCGCCTTAGACTCGGCAGGTAGAGTGTTTCCTTGTGTTTGGAAACCTCTCTTCTTAGAATTCCCTTCCCGGGACGGGCTTCCCTTCCCGGGACGGAGCTCCCTCCCCACCTCCTTTGTCTCTTTTCTCGTCTTTTATATTTTTTCCTACCTGGTTTTGAAGACAATGATCTGCTTTTCTGGTTGCCTGATGTCCTCTGCCTGCCTTCAGAGGTTGTTTTGTGGCCAGAGTGTGGATTTAACAAAATTCTTAAGGGTCCTAGGATATGCAGAATAGTAAATGAGCATTTGTTGTTGTTTAGCTGCTCAATCATGTTCAACTCTTTGTGATGCCATGGACTGCAGCACACTATGCTTCCTGTCCTTCACCATCTCCCAGAGCTTGCTCAAACTCATGTCCATCTCATCCTTTGTCATCCCTTTCTCCCCTGGGCTTCTATCTTTCCCAGCATCAGGGTCTTTTCTAATGAATCAGTACTTCACTGATGTGAAGTCAAAATATTGGAGTTTCAGCTTCAGCATCAGTCTTTCCAATGAAAATTCAAGGTTTGTTACCTTTAGGATTGACTGGCTTGATCTCCTTGCAGTCTAAGAGACTCCAAAGAGTCCTCTCCAACAGGTTTGAAAGCATCAATTCTTCGGTTTTGATATTTTGAGCATTATCCTTACTGAGAGTCCCCAGCTGTGTCAGTTACTAACAATGGAATCAGCTTGTTCTTTGAAACTTTAAAGCTAAGTATTGATTTCTCTTCTCTTACTATGGAAGCCTTATATGATATCTTTTTCAAATATGAGTCTGTTTCATTTATATTGAAAATATATTGTTTACTGTAGACACTCCCATTACTTGTCTTACCAAAATCTTCTGAACAACTTTCTGTAGCTTCCACATCATACTTACTGCTTCATCTTGCACTTTTAAGGAAACGACTTCTTTCCTTAAACCTCATGACCCAACCTCTGACAGCTTCACACCTTTCTTCTGCAGCTTCTTCACCTCTCTCAGCCTTCACAGAACTGAAGAGAATTAGGCCTTGCTCTGTATTAGATTTTGATTTAAGGGAATATTGTGGTTGGTTTGATCTTCTATCTAGACCATTAAAACTTTTTCTGTATCAGCAATAACACTGATTCACTTTCATACCATTTGTGTGTTTGAGGGAGGAGCAATTTTAAATTCCTGCAAGAATATTCCCTTTGTATCTACAAGTTGACTAACTGTTAGGCATCAGAGGGCCAGCTTTCAGCCTCTCCCAGCTTTTGACATGTGTCTCTTACTCAGTTCAGTTCAGCTCAGTTGCTCAGTGGTGTCCGACTCTTTGCAACCCCATGGATTATAGCACGCCAGGCTTCCCTGTCCATCAACAACTCCTGGAGCTTACTCAAACTCGTGTCCATTGAGTCGGTGATGCCATCCGAACATCTCATCCTCTGTTGTCCCCCTTCTCCTGCCTTCAATCTTTCCCAACATCAGGGTCTTTTCCAAGGAGTCAGTTCTTCGTATCAGGTTGCCAAAGTATTGGAGCTTCAGCATCAGTCCTTCCAATGAATATTCAGGACTGGTTTCCTTTAGGACTGACTGGTTTTGTCTCCTTGCAGTTCAAGGGATTCTCAAGAGTCTTCTCCAACACCACAGGTCAAAAGCATCAATTCTTTGGTGCTCAGCTTCCTTTATAGTCCAACTCTCACATCTATACATGACTACTGGAAAAACCATACACTTGACTAGACAGACCTTTGTTGGCAAAGTAATGTCTCTACTTTTTAATAAGCTGTCTAGGTTGGTCATAGCTTTTATTCCAAGGAGCAAGCATCTTTTAATTTCATGGCTGCAGTGACCATCTGCAGTGATTTTGGAGCCCCCCAAAATAAAGTCTGTCACTGTTTTTACCTTTTCCCCATCTATTTGACATAGTGTGATGGGACCAGATGCCATGATCTTAGTTTTCTGAATGTTGAGTGTTAAGCCAACTTTTTCACTCTCCTCTTTCACTTTCATCAAGAGGCTCTTTAGTCCTTCACTTTCTGCTATAAAGGTGGTGTCATCTGCATATCTGAAGTCATTGATATTTCTCCCAGCAATCTCAACTCCAGCTTGTGCTTCATCCAACAAGGCATTTTGCATGATGTACTCTGCATATAAATAAGCAAGGTGACAATATACAGCCTTGATGTACTCCTTTTCTGATTTAATGTTTCTCACTAAGCTTAATCATTCCTAGCTTTTGATTTTAAGTGAGAGACATATGACTTTTCCTTTCACTTGAACACTTAGAGGTCATTGTAAGGTTATTAGTTGGCCTAATTTAAATATTGCTGTGTCTCAGGGAACAGGGAGGCTTGAGGAGAGAGAGATGGGGAGGCAGCTGGTCAGTGGAGAAGTTAGAACACACACACATTTAACCTTAAGTTCACTGTCTTATATGGGCATGGTATGTGGCAACCTAAAACAACTGCAATAATAACATCAAAGATCATGGATCAGTGATCATCATAACAAGTACAGTAATACTGAAAAGCTTGAAATGCTGTGATCATTATTAGGATGTGAAAACAGAGAAATGAAGTGGCAAATCCTCTTGGAAAAATGATGCTGATAGACTTGCTTGACTCAGGGATGCCAAAAGTCTTTAATTTGAAAAACAAAATAAAAAATTGCCTATCCATGAAGTGCAATAAGTCAAAGTGCACTAAAATAAGGTATGCTTGTATTTTTTTTTTTTTTTTTCTTAATCTCCTCCCTTTCTGTGTAGAACCTATCTTTCAATAGCTTTCTGAGAAAGAGGGCTTGAGAGATCAATTTTTCAAACTGTATCTATAGAAAGGTTTATTTTTTTCTATCTTTATATTTGAGTTTCAGTTTAGTGGGGTATAGATTTGTTTTAAAAGTTTAAAGATTATTTTATTGTCATCTATCTTCTATGGAGGTTGTTGAAAATACAGGATACATGTTATTCCCTGATTCTGTGCATTTAACCTTGTTTTTCTATCTAGAGTCTTACAGGATTTTTATTCTTGTCCTCAGTTTCATAATTTTGTGCTTTGTGAATATCTGATTTTATTCATTTTATGGGCCTTTTTAAGCAGATTATTTGTCTCCTTTGGTCTGAGAAATCTGCTTGCATTATTTCTTTGATAATTTCTTCCTCTACATGTTCTCCTTTCTCTTTTCCTGGTGTTTCTATAATATTTTTCCTATGTTGGCTATCCTGGACTGGTTCATATCTTCTTTTTCATATTTTTCATTCTCTTTTGCTTCCTTTCTTGGGAAATTTCTTCAGATTTATATTCTAAATCTATCATGCTCTTATTTATGCTATCTTATTTTTAGCTTCTACAAGTTATCTTTTCTTCTCTGCATATTCCATTTCTGTAGCATCATACAGTGTCTTCTTTTACATTACTGAAAATATTTATGACATTTTGGTGGTGGTATTGTTTCTCTGAAAAGTTTCTATTTCCTTTGATTTTTTAAAAAGTCTTTCCCAGTTTTGGTCTTTCATTTTCAGGGTAATCACATTCCTCAACTATCTAGTAATAGTTGGTTTCTGATTACATTTAAAATTAGGTATTGGGAGACTGATCGAAGGCTCTGTTACAAGAGTGAAATTCCACATGTGGGGTTCACTCTGAAATGACATGTCAAGGCCTTTCCTTGAGGAGTCACCCACCATCAGTATCTTTTTGTCTTTTCTCTCGGATTAATCAGATTCTCTAAAGAGATACGTTCTGATTTCTGACTTGGAGTGTAGAGACCAGAATCCTGGAAACTGTGTGGATAAAGTGAACTATATAGTTTGTGGAATTCTCCAGGCCAGAATACTGGAGTGTGTAAGCTTTCCCTTCTCCGGGTGATCTTCCCAACCCAGAGATCGAACTGGTGTCTCCCACATTGCAGGTAGATTCTTTACCAGCTAAGCCACAAGGGAAGCCCAAAAATACTGGAGTGTGTAGCCTATCCCTTCTCCAGCAGATCTTCTCGACCCAGGAATAGAACCAGAGTCTCCTGCATTGCAGGCAGATTCTTTACCAACTGAGATATCAGGGAAGCACCCGGTATGGGGGAGGGGGTGCCATAAATTTTTCATGTGACTATTTATTTAATCTGTTTCAAAGCAAGAAAGCAAAGAGAAAAGTGTGAACTAGTTTAGCAAATCTATGAAACTTGGTCCCTACACACAAAATGGGAAAGACAAGAAATTACTTAGGATATACAGCAAAGCACTAAAAAGCTCAGAATCTTATGGCACCAAGTGTCTCTAATTGTTGGTATTAAAAACAAGGCAGAAGGCTGACACTCCCAGTAGAGTGAGCAGCAGGTATCCCAGATGCCCTCCACTCTCTGGCAGAGGACTGCAGGGTTCTCCCCTGGAAGGGGGCTGATTGGGTGAAGTCTGCAAATCCAGAATGGTCTTGCCCTTGACACCACAACTTTTTCTCCTTGGTTTCCCATGGCATCTTGCTCCTTTCTCATCACTGTGACAGACACCACAGTGGCAGACTGTAAGCTCCCTGAAGTCAGCGCTATGTCCATGACCCTGTCGACCTGCACAGAGCCTGCGCTGGGTAGACTTATAGAGACTGAGTACCTCATTTCTAATAAATGACTTACTGATGTTGAAAACTTATCAGATGTTTAAATTCTTCTCCCTGTCATCTCTCTAACCCTTTTGGTAACCCCCAAGAGGGTTTCCTGTAACAAATAACACATAGGGAAATAAAATGTTTGCAACGCTTCTTAACATGGAAACATAAGGTATTTCCTAAGTCATAAGGGTCATCAGAAGGACCGGTGCTGAAACTGAAGCTCCAATATTTTGGCCATCTGATGTGAACAGCTGACTCATTGTAACAGTAACAAACCCTGATGCTGGGAAAGATTGAAGGCAAAAGGAGAAGGGGTCAACAGAAGATGAAATGGTTAGATAGTATCACCGACTCAATGAACATGAATTTGAACAAATTCCGGGAGATGAGACCAGAGGAGCTTGATGTGCTATAGTCCACGTGGTTGCAAAGAGTCAGATACAACTTAGTGACTGAACAACAACAAAGGGTCAATCCACACATGAACATGAAACTTTGGATTAAGAGAATAAGTCACAATTAGAGTATTGGTATCTTTGTCATATTTTCTACTGTTATTCTAAATAACAGATGCCCGTGTCTTTACTGGGCTTCCCAGTTGGCTCAGTGGTAAAGAATTCTCCTGCCAATGCAAGAGTCACAGGAGACACTGGTTGGATCCCTGGGTTGGGAAGATTCCTTGGAGAAGAAAATGGCAACCCACTCCAGTATTCTTGCTGGATTAATTCCCATGGACAGAGGAGCCTGGTGGGTGACAGTCTATGTGGATCTCAGAGTTGGACACAACTGAGTGACTGAGCCCACACATGTAGTCTTTACCAGCTAGTATATGGTATAATACAAAAAAACAATACAGCATAATTTATATTTTTAATATTTACCTTGTAATTTTTTTAATGAGTGACACTAATTTGACCCTTATTAAGTAAAAAAAGGAAAAAAATTGCCTAATAATTATGATCCTTTTGCAAAACACACTAAGAGGCTACTTTTCCTCTAAGACTGTTTTAGCCTTTCTGAGATATCACATTAATTAAAAGCACATGAAGAAAAACATTAAAAATACAGTTGTATTTTATAGAAAATCCTTTTTTCTCTAGTATTTTACTATGCAAAGTTCATATTTTTTCTTAGGAAAATGTATATTTTATTATACAAGTAATTGGTGCAGCAGGGCTTCCTCAATGGCTCAGTGAGTAAAGAATCCACCTTCCATGCAGGAGACACGGGAGACATGGGTTAGATTACTGGATTGGGAGGATCCCCTGGAGAAAGAAACGGCAACCCTCTCCAGTATTCTTGCCTGAAAAATCCCATGGACAGAGGACCCTGCAGTCCAAAGTGTCGTAAAGAGTCAGACACTACCGAGTGACTAAGCACAATTGATGTAGTGAATATCTAAAACCCCGAAAGCATTAAAACACACACACACACACACACACACACACACACACACAACTGTAAGAGACATCCATTATTCCACTCATCATGGGTAACCTGGAGAAGGAAATGGCAACCCACTCCACTGTTCTTGCCTAGAGAATCCCAGGGACAGATGGAGGAGCCTGCTGGGCTGCCATCTATGGGGTTACACAGAGTCGGACA
Organism: Oryx dammah; assembly: GCF_014754425.2. Classification (NCBI taxonomy): domain Eukaryota; kingdom Metazoa; phylum Chordata; class Mammalia; order Artiodactyla; family Bovidae; genus Oryx; species Oryx dammah. Next base: position 132,967,493 of record NW_024070211.1, read on the forward strand.
CGGCTGAAATGATTTAGCAGTAGCAGCAGCAACATGGGTAACCAATGAAAGTAGCATCTTGATTTTTTTATAAACGTTTCCCCGAATGTACATGTTGTTTTTCACATGTATAAAGATTCTATAAGAAAAATTGTATGCCCTGCTCTCTATATTTTTAATCAATGGTATACTGGTTCTCTGCATCATAAAATGTGTTTAAACATGGTTTTGTACCATTATTTATTTAATAATTTCCCACATTGGATGTTTAAGTCACTTAAAAGTTATCACTGTTATAAGTGATGCTGCAAGGGACATCCGTATGCATCAACATTTGCCTACATCTCTGATTCATTCCTTAGTATAGATTCCTAGAGGTGGAATTGCTCTTTCAAGGATGATATTTGTAAGGTTCTGATGCATGTTTCTGAGTTGGTTTCCAGAAAGATTGCAGGGTTTTCTCCTGCCCTATACAGTATCACTAGAAAGGTTACTGTGAAAAAACCCTTTCTGGTGCTAGTGACAAGTTCCCTTCCACCCCGAAGAAATCAAAGCAGAACACATAAAATCTCCCTGTTAGACACTGGTCAGAGTCAGGATGTCTGCAATGCCTGGCTTTTGCCAGAAAAGCTTTGAACAGTTCATCTAAAACACTTTCTGTTAAAATGTCTGTATTCAACATTCTACTATGTACCTCTCCCTTTGCCTTGCCAAGTACAGTGGCTTCATGGCATACAGAGCCCATGAAGGTAGGACTTGAGACAACATAAAGGGCAAACAGATATTTCTCTATAAGTTCTCTCACTCACTTTTCCATCTATGCACCTATATATCTATTCAACCAACCTCTCCTTGTGGATGCACATCACTCTGGATACAGGGAAGGATGAAACAAAATTCTAGCCCTCACAAACTCTCAATCTATATGGGAAGACAGCTCTCTAATTAACTTCTTTTTCTACTATATGAATAGATCATGTGCTTTTATTGGCTTGTGTTAATACAATCCTTTTTCACTAAATAGCTGGGGCAGCAAAGTGTCACTTATGAAGAGTTGAGCCCCGAGCCTGATGCACTTATTCCACATTCTCATGCCAACTACACAAAGACAGTACTTCTACAACCATTCCACAGAGAGGGAAACCACAGTTCATAGTGAGCAAGCTGCCCAGGGTCACCACAAAAATCCCCTGGTGTGGTGCTCCTCTCTCTGTGGCACCTGGTGATTATCACAACAGGAGCACCTCATGGAGCTCAAGCAAGCTCAAGACTCCTCCAGATTAATTCAGTTCCTTAAAATCAGCTTAGTGTCAGCTCCTGGGGTATGTGCCTTACAGGTGCAGAGGTGGCATGTGTAAGCACAGGCTGATGCCAGTTTCCAAGACAGAGTGCCTGGGTAGGGGTGGGGGGGATGTGAGAGCTTCCCATGGGTCAAGGGACTGCTGCAGATGAGAGCCAGGCTTATAGGTCTTGAAAGAAACCTCCTGTCAAGTTGCTGCCTAGGTGAAAATCCTGCAGGACTGGACTCCACAGGCAGGAGCTGAGAAAAGCTATCAGAAGAGAGGCAAGAAGCAGAAGAACTGCAGTTTGGCAGTTGTAGAAAGTAGTCTTTGAAACCTTAACAGTGGTCTTCATTTTGAAACAGTGAAAGATGCCTTTGTCCCTGGCTTTCTACTTGGGTGCAGCAAAAAGCTGTAAAACCAGACCCAAGTAGAGAGCAGGGCTGTGCTTACATTGTTGACTTGGGCTTCCCTTGTGGCTCAGGTGGTAGAGAAGCTGCCTGCATGCAGTGCAGGAGAATCAGGTTTGATCCCTGGGTCAACAATATCCCTTGGAGAAGAAAATTGACTACCCACTCAAGTATTCTTGCCTGGAGAATTCCATGGACAGAGGAGCCTGGCGGGTTACTCAAAGAGTCAGACCCAACTGAGTGATTAACACCTTTTTTTTTTTTTTTTTCTGAGAGGACTACTTGGAACAATACAGGACTTAGGAATCAACACTAATGACTTTCTTCTTTCTCCATTTAAAAGCTCAGAGATACAAAGCTCAGAAAGATCAAGAAACCTGCCCAAGCCTCAAATGTCTTGTGTCTGTGATGTGCTCATTGTGATTCATTGGAGTGAATGCTGTGCCTGAGATTGATCCTAAACATTACATCATTTCTTAAGAAGGAAAGTAGTGCTAGTTCTTTATTTACTTCATTTATGCAATTATTACTTTATTCAAAAATATTGATTAAGTACTAACTCTCTACCAGGCATGGCTCAATCCTGGCTCTATGAAGACCAGTTCATTAGGTCTGGACTGAAGGAAGTCTAAGCTTGAGTGGAAACACCTTAGGGTGGATGCAGCATGGTTATTTATATTATTATGCTGCATTCAGTCATGTCTGATTCTTTGAGACCATATGAACTGTAGTCTACCATGTGCCTCTGTCCATGGAATTTTCCAGGCAAAAATACTGGAGTGGGTTGCCATGCCCTTCTCCAGGGGATCTTCCCAATCCCAGGATGGAACCCGTGTCTCCTGCATTGCCTGTACTGACAGGCAAATTATTTAGCACTCAGCCACCTGTAGGCATTTTCTGTGGCAGTAAAAGTGAAAGTGAAAGTCACTCAGTTGTGGGTGACTCTTTGTGATCCCGTGGACTATACAGTCCATGGAATTCTCCAGGTCAGAATACTGGAGTGGGTAGCCTTTCTCTTCTCCAGGGGATCTTCCCAACCCAGGGATCGAGCCGGGGTCTCCCACATTGCAGGTGGATTCTTTACCAACTGAGCCACAAGGGAAGCCCAAGAATACTGGAGTGGATAGCTTCTCCCTTCTCCAGCAGATTTTCCCCACCCAGGAAGTGAACTGGAACCTCCTGCATTGCAGGCGGTTCTTTACTGACTGAGCTCTTAAGGAACAGGAACCCATTATTTTAGAGTAAAAGTTAATATTGTAACAAAAATTGTATGTGGTTCGGCTCCAAGAAAATCACAAAACAACAATAAAGAAATGCTCACATTCTACCTTTAGTTGTTACTAGTCCACTTTGGTCTTACTTTCAGCCTTAGATATTAGCTTCAACCATATAAGGTGGGTCAACCATATTAGCTTCAACCACATAAGGCAGGTAGGTAAAAATGGTTAAATAGCAATTTCAAATTATTCATCCCTAGTCATTGTGCTGAGACATTCAGAACCCTGAGACATTCCTGGAATATCTCCTAGAACAAAACAGCAAAGCTGGGCCACAACTCCTCATCTTCAAGGTGGGAAGTGTGGAGTTCTTCAAGGTTAGACCACCTCACAGGTTACAGACAAAGAGGAGCTCCCACCTGAACTCACCCTCTTACAGAATAAAGGGAAGGACTGGGGGTTGGCTAGAAGTTGTGCCAACTTCCATCACCTTGTTTAAAGGATAGGATTAATATTCACTGGCACCTCTACCTACACACTTAAAATGGTAGAACCCTCATCGATTCCTCTGGGAGTTTTCTCCACAGTCAGCCTGTCCATCAGTGTCTTTCGTTTGTTTGTTTGTTTGGATAACTAAAGCTAACACTTCTACCAATTTGAAAAGAAAACATTTTTGGATGAGCCCAGCCCAGCTCAGTCCTCAGCAATGACTTAACAACATCCCTGGGTTGATTCTGATTCTGCCCAACATCAGTTATGCTGCAGGCTTATCAGAGCATGGCTAGGCACATTTACATGAAACACTAAAAAATGTTTAAAATGGCCTCATCCAGGGGTTTCTCCTTGTTAGCTTGCAATGTCAGACTACCTTGATGGGACACAGTCCCTGGGGTGAGCTTTATAATAGTGGAACTTAAGGGTACAGAGACTCTAGTTTCCAAGTGGTCTGACTTGGCTTAATCAAGACAGGTGCCCTTGGCAAATTATTCTCAGAATTACAGAGCCCACAAAATTTACAATGTGTATTTTTTGCACATGCTGAAGTTCTCCATGTTGTCGGTGTAGCTGCAGCCAGATTGAAATGATGTAACATATTTGTCATGCACTTTTTCCTCCAGAAAAAGAGAAGGAAAGGGAACTAAGCTTGAATTTAGAAGCTTTTGAACTTTTCTTAGAAGAAAAGTTATGATCAACCTAGATAGCATATTCAAAAGCATAGCCATTACTTTGCTGACTAAGGTCCATCTAGTCAAGGCTATGGTTTTTCCAGTAGTCATGTATGGATGTGAGAGTTGGACTGTGAAGAAGGCTGAGCACCGAAGAATTGATGCTTTTGAACTGTGATGTTGGAGAAGACTCTTGAGAATCCCTTGGACTGCAAGGAGATCCAACCAGTCCATTCTGAAGGATATCAGCCCTGGGAGTTCTTTGGAAGGAATGATGCTAAAGCTGAAACTCCAGTACTTTGGGCACCTCATGAGAAGAGTTGACTGATTGGAAAAGACTTTGATGTTGGGAGGGATTGGGGGCAGGAGGAGAAGGGGATGACAGAGGATGAGATGGCTGGATGGCATCACGGACGCGATGGACGTGAGTCTGAGTGAACTCCAAGAGTTGGTGATGGACAGGGAGGCCTGGCGTGTTGCGATTCATGGGGTTGCAAAGAGTCGCTCAGGCTTATCGGAGCATGGCTAGGCACATTTACATGAAATGTTTAAAATGATCAGACTGAGCGACTGAACTGAACTGAACTGAACTGAGGGCATGAAAGATTGTGTGGGCCTCCATGGACCTTCTCCAATTTATTGCTTCATTGAAAGTCTTAATGATCACAACCCAGCAAGAAGTTTACAAGGGAGCTAGGGACTGTGGAATCAGCCCACCTGCCTCTAGCAGATTTAATTATTGTTTCTCTCTATAGATGCTCCTATAAAGAAATGTGCCTGGACACACAGATACCCCAAGACTCATACCACAGTCAGCAAAGCTCCCCATCAACTTGTTCTGTTATTTACTTCCTGAAACCCCTTCTGGACTGTCCACCACTTCATGCTAGCACCTCACAGCCCAGCACTGAGTCTGAGCTCCAGAATATCCTATTCCTCCAGAAAAACATCTCTGAATAATTCCCATCCTAGCCATACTTCCCTAGATTGAGTGGTACTCCCATAGCATCCTCTGATCAGTTCTGCTGGCACTATAATGTGACTTTATAAAGACTGACTTTATAAGGCTTCTTTATGTTACTCTCTTCAAAGTCCTTGGGGACTGGGATGATCTGTTACTTTTGTATCATCAGCATCCATCTCAAATTGGCATATTGTTGGAAACACAATAGAAGTATATATTTATTTTTTATGCTTTTATTTCTCATTTTTTTAATTGGAGTATAGTTGCTTTACAATGTTGTGTTAGTTTCTGCTGTACAGTAAAGTGAATCAGCTATACATACAAATGTTATATAAATATAAAGTCTTTTTTGGATTTCTTTCCCATTTAGGTTACCACAGAGCATTGAGTAGAGCTCCCTGTACTATATACAGTATGTTCTCATTAGCTATCTATTTTATGTTGTTGTTGTTGTTTAGTCACTAAGTCATGTCTGATTCTTTGCGACCCTATGGACTATAGTCCACCAGGCTCCTCTGTCCAGGGGATTCTCTAGGCAAGAATACTGGAATGGCTTGCCATGCCCATCTACAGGAAATCTTCCCAACCCAGGGATCGAATCCACATCCCTTATATCTCCTGCATTGGTAGACAGGTTATTGTTACTACCACCCTGGAAGCCTCTCTATTTTATATATGGCATTAATAATGTGTATATGTCAACCCTCATATTCTAATCCATCCTGCCTCCCCCCTTCCCAAATGCAAATTTTTTTTAGTTGTTTACTTTTCTTAAAACTTAATTTTACTTTAAAAATACTGTATTGGTTTTGCCATACATCAACATGAATCTGCCACGGGTGTACATGAGTTACCAATCCAGAACCCCCCTTCCACCTCCCTCCCCATAAAATCTCTCCGGGTCATCCCAGTGCACCAGCCCCAAGTATCCTGCATCCTGCATCAAACCTAGACTGGCAATTAGTTTCTTACATGATATTAAAAAAAGATCTTCACGGCTCAGATAATCATGATGATGTGATAACTAATCTAGAGCCAGACATCTTGGCATGTGAAGTCAAGTGGGCCTTAGAAAGCATCACAACGAACAAAGCTAGCAGAGGTGATGCAATTCCAGTTCAGCTGTTTCAAATCCTGAAAGATGATGCTGTGGAAGTGCTGCACTCAATATGCCAGCAAATTTGGAAAACTCAGCAGTGGCCACAGGACTGGAAAAGGTCAGTTTTCATTCCAATCCCAAAGAAAGGCAATGCCAAAGAATGCTCAAACTACCACACAATTGCACTCATCCCACACGCTAGTAAAGTAATGCTCAAAATTCTCCAAGCCAGGCTTCAGCAATATGTGAACCGTGAACTTCCTGATGTTCAAGCTGGTTTTAGAAAAGGCAGAGGAGCCAGAGATCAAATTGCCAACATCCACTGGATCATGGAAAAAGCAAGAGAGTTCCAGAAAAACATCTATTTCTGCTTCATTGACTATGCCAAAGCCTTTGACTGTGTGGATCACAATAAACTGTGGAAAATTCTGAAAGAGATGGGAATACCAGACCACCTAACCTGCCTCTTGAGAAATCTATGCAAGTCAGGAAGTAACAGTTAGAACTGGACATGGAACAACAGACTGGTTCCAAATAGGAAAAGGAGTATGTCAAGGCTGTATATTGTCACCCTGCTTATTTAACTTCTATGCAGAGTACATCATGAGAAACGCTGGACTGGAAGAAACACAAGCTGGAATCAAGATTGCCGGGAGAAATATCAATAACCTCAGATATGCAGATGACACCATCCTTATGGCAGAAAGTGAAGAGGAACTAAAAAGCCTGTTGATGAAAGTGAAAGAAGAGAGTGAAAAAGTTGGCCTAAAGCTCAACATTAAGAAAATGAAGATCGTGGCATCTGGTCCCATCACTTCATGGGAAATTGATGGAGAAACAGTAGAAACAGTATCAGATTTATTTTGGGGGCTTCAAAATCATTGCAGATGGTGACTGCCGCCATGAAATTAAAAGACGCTTACTCCTTGGAAGAAAAGTTATGACCAAATTAGATAGTATATTCAAAAGCGGAGACATTACTTTGCCGACTAAGGTCCATCTAGTCAAGGCTATGGTTTTTCCAGTAGTCATGTATGGATGTGAGAGTTGGACTGTGAAGAAGGCTGAGCGCCGAAGAATTGATGCTTTTGAACTGTGGTGTTGGAGAAGACTCTTGAGAGTCCCCTGGACTGCAAAGAGATCCAACCAATCCATTCTGAAGGAGATCAACTCTGGGATTTCTTTGGAAGGAATGATGCTAAATCTGAAGCTCCAGTACTTTGGCCACCTCATGCAAAGAGTTGACTCTTTGGAAAAGACTCTGATACTGGGAGGGATTGGGGGCAGGAGGAGAAAGGGATGACCCAGGATGAGATGGCTGGATGGCATCACTGACTGGATGGACGTGAGTCTGAGTGAACTCCGGGAGATGGTGATGGACAGGGAGGCCTGGCTTGCTGCAATTCATGGGGTCGCAAAGAGTAGGACACGACTGAGTGACTGAACTGAACTGAACTGAACTGAACTGAACTGAACTGATACATGTTTCAATGCCATTCTCCCAAATCATCCCACCCTCTTCCTCTCCCACAGAGTCCAAAAGACTGTTCTGTACATCTGTGTCTCTTTTGCTGTCTCGCATACAGGGTTATTGTTACTATCTTTCTAAATTCCATATATATGCGTTGCTGCTGCTGCTAAGTCGCTTCAGTCGTGTCCGACTCTGTGCGACCCCATAGATGGCAGCCTACCAGGCTCCTCCGTCCCTGGGATTCTCCAGGCAAGAACATTGGCATGGGTTGCCATTTCATTCTCAAATGAATGAAAGTGAAAAAGGAAAGTAAGTCGCTCTGTCATGCCCAACTCTCAGCGACCCCATGGACTGCAGCCCGCCAGGCTCCTCTGTCCATGGGATTTTCCAGGCAATAGTACTGGAGTGGGGTGCCATTGCCTTCTCTGTATATATGCGTTAGTATACTGTATTTGTGTTTTTCTTTCTGGTTTACTTCACTCTGTATAATCAGCTCCAGTTTCATCCACCTCATTAGAACTGATTCAAATGTATTCTTTTTAATGGCTGAGTAATACTCCATTGTGTATATGTACCACAGCTTTCTTATCCATTCATCTGCTGATGAATATCTAGGTTGCTTCCATGTCCTGGCTGTTATAAACAGTGCTGCGATGAACATTGGGGTACATGTGTCTCTTTCAATTGTGGTTTCTTTGGTTGTATGCCCAGCAGTGGGATTGCTGGGTCATAAGGCAGTTCTATTTCCAGATTTTTAAAGGAATCTCCACACTGTTCTCCATAGTGGCTGTACTAGTTTGCATTCCCACCGACAGTGTAAGATGGTTCCCTTTTCTCCACAGCCTCTCCAGCATTTATTGCTTGTAAACTTTTGGATTGCAGCCATTCTGACTGGTGTGAAATGGTACCTCACTGTGGTCTTGATTTGCATTTCTCTGATAATGAGTGATGTTGAGCATCTTTTCATGTGTTTGTTAGCCTTCTGTATGTCTTCTTTGAAGAAATGTCTATTTAGTTCTTTGGCCCATTTTTTGATTGGGTCGTTTATTTTTCTAGAATTGAGCTGCAGGAGTTGCTTGTATATTTTGAGATTAGTTGTTTGTCAGTTGCTTCACTTGCTATTATTTTCTCTCATTCCAAAGGCTGTCTTTTCACCTTGCTTAGAGTTTCCTTTGTTGTGCAGAAGCTTTTAATTAGATCCCATTTGTTTATTTTTGCTTTTATTTCCAGTATTCTGGGAGGTGGGTCATAGAGGATCCTGCTGTGATTTATGTCAGAGAGTGTTTTGCCTATGTTCTCCTTTAGGAGTTTTATAGCTTCTCTTCTTACGTTTAGATCTTTAATCCATTTTCAGTTTATTTTTGTGTATGGTGTTAGAAAGTGTTCTGGTTTCATTCTTTTACTAGTGGTTGACCAGTTTTCCCAGCACCACTTGTCAAAGAGATTGTCTTTTCTCCATTATATATTCTTGCCTACTTTGTCAAAGATAAGGTGTCCATAGGTGCGTGGATTTATCTCTGGGCTTTCTGTTTTGTTCCATTGATCTATATTTCTGTCTTTGTGCCAGTACCATACTGTCTTGATGACTGTGCCTTTGTAGTAGAGCCTGAAGTCAGGCAGGTTGATTCCTCCAGTTCCATTCTTTTTCAAGATTGCTTTGGCTATTCGAGGTTTTTTTGTATTTCCATACAAATTGTGAAGTTATTTGTTCTAGTCCTGTGAAAAATACTGCTGGTAGCTTGATAGGGATTGCATTGAACCAGTAGATTGCTTTGGGTAGTATACTCATTTTCACTATATTGACTCTTCTGATCCATGAACATGGTATATTTCTCCATCTATTAGTGTCCTCTTTGATTTCTTTCACCAGTATCTTACAGTTTTCTATATAGGTCTTTAGTTTCTTTAGGTAGAGATATTCCTAAGTATTGTATTCTTTTCGTTGCAATGGTGAATGTAATTGTTTCCTTAATTTCTTTTTCTTCTTTCTCATTATTAGTGTATAGGAATGTAAGGGATTTCTGTTTGTTGATTTTGTATCCTGCAACTTTACTATATTCATTGATTAGCTCTAGTAATTTTCTAATGGAGTCTTTAGGGTTTTCTATGTAGAGGATCATGTCATCTGCAAACAGTGAGAGTTTACTTCTTCTTTTCCAATTTGGATTCCTTTTATTTCTTTTTCTGCTCTGATTGTCGTGGCCAAAACTTCCAGAACTATGTTGAATAGTAGCGGTGAAAACGGGCACCCTTGTCTTGTTCCTGACTTTAGGGGAAATGCTTTCAATTTTTCACCATTGAGGATAATGTTTGATGTGGGTGTGTCATAGATAGCTTTTATTATGTTGAGATATGTCCCTTCTATTCCTGCTTTCTGGAGAGTTTTTATCATAAGTGGATGTTGAATTTTGTCAAAGGCTTTCTCTGCATCTATTGAGATAATCATATGGCTTTTAGTTTTCAATTTGTTAATGTGGTGAATTACATTGATTGATTTGCGGATATTGAAGAATCCTTGCATCCCTGGGATAAAGCCCACTTGGTCATGGTGTATGATCTTTTTAATGTATTGTTGGATTCTGATTGCTAGAATTTTGTTAAGGATGTTTGCATCTATGTTCATCAGTGATATTGGCCTGTAGTTTTTTTTTGTTGCTTCTTTATCAGGTTTTGGAATTAGGGTGATGGTGGCCTCATAGAATGAGTTTGGAAGTTTACCTTCCTCTGCAATTTTCTGGAAGAGTTTGAGTAGGATAGGTGTTAGCTCTTCTCTAAATTTTTGGTAGAATTCAGCTGTGAAGCTGTCTGGACCTAGGCTTTTGTTTGCTGGAAGATTTCTAATTACAGTTTCAATTTCCGTGCTTGTGATGGGTCTGTTAAGATTTTCTATTTCTTCCTCGTTCAGTTTTGAAAAGTTGTACTTTTCTAAAAGAATTTGTCCATTTCTTCCACGTTGTCCATTTTATTGGCATATAATTCCAAATGCAAATTTTAAAAGAAAGTATGTGTGATGGTTAATTTTATGTGCTACCTTGCCTGGGCCACAATGCCTCCAGATACCTGGCTAAACATTATATCTGGGTGTGTCTGTGAGAGTGTTTCCAGATAAGATTCGAATTTGAATTGGTGATGAAGTAAAACAGCGGGTGGCCAACATCCGCTTGGTTGAGAGAAGAGCTGCAACACTGATTTTCTGCCCTGAAACTGGAACTCACTCCACCAACTTTTCTGGTCTTTGGCTTACACACAGAAAACTGTGGGACTTTTCTGCTTTCATAATCATGTGAGCCAATTTCTTATAATAAATCTTGATAGATAAGCTCTATTTGGCTCAGTTTCTCTGGAGAGCTAACACAATATGAGTGGAAAATATAACAACAACAAAAAAAAAAAAAACCCTGCCAATTCATTTTGTGGGGAGGGAGACCTGAAATCCCCTCCCATGCATGAGTTCCTAACTTCACCTGGCAGCAGCCTCCCTTCAATTATCCACTGCTCTGCCCTGACTATAAGTCTGGCCCAATGTAAGCACAAGAAGGGTTAGCACTGTGGCCACTGAGGATGAGGCTTGAGTGATGAAGAAAGTCCACTTGAAATAGAATCTGATCTATGGCAGGCCCACTGCTTTCCCATGGGATAGAGTCTGAAGCACATGAATTGACTCGAGATTTTATACTTGCAGCTCTTATGGGGTTTGACAGGGAGAACCTGATCTTTGGGGGGAACATTAGAGCTGCATCTACTCATTCATTCCATGGACAAGTCTATTCTCCTGTGTGCTATGAGTAGTTCAAAACTTCATTCTCATGGATACAGACAGTAAATACACATCTGAGTAATATCCCCAGTGCTTCTAAGTGTCACCAAGGGCTGTATATATGGCCCTACATATGTAGTGCATCTTCCTTATCAATTCTTCTGTTGATGGACATTTAGGTTGTTTCCATGTCCTAGTTATTGTAAATAGGGCTGCAATGAACATTGGGGAATATTTTGGAATTATGATTTTTATATATATTATGGAATTATGGAACATTATTCAGCAATAAAAAGGAATAAAATTATGCCATTTGTCGAGATATGGATGGTCCTGGAGGCTGTCATACAAAGTGAAGCAAGTCAGAAAGAGAAAAACAAATATTGTATACTAATGAATATATGTGGAATCTAGAAAAATGGCACAGATGAACACATTTGTAAAGAGGAAATAGAGACAGAGACATACAGAACAAATGTATGGGCACCAAGGGAGGAGAGGTGGGATGAATTGGAAAATTGATACTGACATATACACACTACTGTGTATAAAATAGACTGCATAAGAAATGGAACTGTATTTAATTCTCTTTGGTGACTTCAATGGGAAGGAAATAAAAAAAGAGGGGATATATGTGTATATATATATATATATACACACATATGTATATATATGTATATATATATATACACATATGTATATA
>NW_024070211.1:132979548-133195789 GCF_014754425.2 Oryx dammah
ACACATATGTATATATATGTATATATATATATACACATATGTATATATATGTATATATATATATATACATACTTGATTTGATTTGTTGTATAGTAGAAACTAATAAATCATTGTAAATCTGCTGCTGCTGCCACCGCTGCCGCTAAGTCGCTTCAGTTGTGTCCGACTCTGTGTGACCCTGTAAACGGCAACCCACCAGGCTCCCCTGTCTCTGGGGTTTTCCTGGCAAGAGTCCTGGAGTGGGTTGTCATTTCCTTCTCCATTATAAAGCTACTCTACTCCAATAAAATTTTTAGAAAACAAAGGGGACTCCTCAGGTGGAGCCTCTCTGATGACAAGATATGGGCATGTGACATTGTTATGGTCACTGACCAGGAATTCGTTTAAATGAGATGGAAAGATTTGAACAGAGAGATGACATGATATGACTGAATTGAGAAATATTCCTGGTTTCTGTTCTGGAACAGTGTGAAGAGCCTGCTGGGCAAGAACAAAGGTTCTTTATGAGTCCTTTCACAAGCGTGGCTGGGCCAGGGTGAGGGGGTTGCCAGAGAAGATATCCAGGAAGGCGATAGGCTTGGTTACAGACTGGGAGAGAAAAAGAGGAATTCAGAATGGTTTTGAGGGTGACGATAGCAGAGGTCCATAAGGGCTGGGATCCAGAGCTCAGCTCTGGGCAGGATAACTCTAAAATACTGTCTGCCAATGACGGGAGATATTGACTGCATGGCTGGGCATATGGTCTGGAGTAAGGAGCAAGGTTACAGTTGGGAGTCACTCACACAGAAGAAGCGAAGAAGGCAATGGCACCCCACTCCAGTACTCTTGCTTGGCAAATCCCATGGAAGGAGGAGACTGGTAGGCTGCAGCCCATGGGGTAGCTAGGAGTTAGACACGACTGAGCAACTTCACTTTCACTTTTCACTTTCATGCATTGGAGAAGGAAATGACAACCCACTCCAGTGTTCTTGCCTGGAGAATCCCAGGGACGGGGGACCCTGGTGGGCTGCCGTCTCTGGGGTCGCACAGAGTTGGACACAATTGAAGCGACTTAGCAGCAGCAGCAGCAGCACACAGAAGAAGGTCTGAGCCTGTGTAAGAAGTGAGAGCATATCGGGGAAAGGAGGCTGAGGCCCAAGCCTGAGGCAGTTAGGGGGATACAGCCCAGGACATGCAGACAAAAAAAATGATGTCTTATTGAGACCTGCGTTTTTCCCATTTGAAAAGTTGGCAACTTGATCTGGGGGCTCCACACACAACATTGAGTGCCCGCTGTGTTCCGGGTCTTTATTCACATCGGGGATGCATGCCTCTGCCCTCCATGAGTGGAGCTCCCATCCATAAGCATATTCATCCACGAGGGTGGATCCAGAGGGAAGTGGTTCCATTGATGTGAGTGCATTAGTGAAAGCAGGGGCACTTACCTTATCTGGCTGTCAGGGGAGACTGAGGAGGGTGCTGATCTGGAATGATGAATGGGCAATCACTAGGCCCACAGTGGAGGCTGTAGCAGGGTGGGAAGGATGTTTCAGAAGAGACACAAGCATGAAACATCCTGGATGTTTTTGCCAATGCAAAAGATTCTCTAGCCCACCCTCCAGCAGGCCCTGGTGTCTTTTTCCCAATGTAGCACATTCTTTCCTTGCTGAAGACACAAAGGCCCAAATCTCCACATTCATTCATTCAGAAATAAATGAATTACCTCCACTATGTGCCAGTCCTTTAGGAGCTGATCTGTTGGACTATGAATGATAAACATGATAGCCATAGGTCCTGTGAAGCAAATAAAACACAGAAATATGAAGAGGGGCTGTGAGTGTCTGCTCGTCAGGACAACAAATTTGGGAAGAGGACAATTGAGCTGGATGGTCATGTCTGTCTGGAAGGAGAAGCAAGGCCAAGCCAGGAGGCATCCCAAGAACCACCAAGTTAGCCAGGGAAGGAGTGGATGGTTCAGACTGAGTCAAAGTATTCACAGGAAGAGAGCATACTGGACTTTGCTAAAAAGTTGAATTTTATTCTAAGTGGAAGTAAAGCCATTGCTCAAAGTATTGAGCAAGGGAAAATAGAACAGGCTTCTGAGTGGAGAATAACTTTCAGAGGAGAAGCGTATAGCTGGGAGTCTCTGTGGTCTGGGTGAGTGGTGGCCTGCGTATATCTGGAGTTGTATTTGGGATGGTAAGAAATGGTTGGATCCAGGTTGTGGTTACAGGTAGAGCCCGCAGCTTTGTTAGGGCTTGCATCTGAAAAGCAAAGGAGAGGACAGGTTCAAGAATGATTCCTAGGTTTTTGCAATAAGCTATTGGGTGATATTCCACAGACATAGGAAAGACCTTCCTACACCCTTTGTTCCTCAACATTGGATGCCACATAGAGGTCACTCAGACTGAAACTCCCCAAGGACATGGCCTCCTCAACCACAGTAACTCTGCTTGGATGCATCCAGCAATGGTTTTCACTGTCCAACCAGTTTGTCCTGGCAGCCTGCTCTTTGAACACAGGAGGCTGGCAGAGTGGATGCCCAGTTGAAATGCAAAATGGATTTACAGGAATGAGGCCCCTCCAGGAACTGTTTCAAATTCTCATTTTTAATTTATTTGTTTGTCTCTTAATTCTGCTGCAAAAGCCAGCAGAGGGCCTAGCACATATGATCAAGTAGTCTCCCTTGTAGCATTTCATTTATTGCATCTGAGAAAGTGACAGCACAGGGACCATGTGCCAGCAGAGGTGCACATTTTCCCTCTGCATTGAAGCATATTCAGATGATGTCACATCAAACACTCAAGTATGTCTTGGAGAACTAGTGTATACTCAGAGCTGAGCTGAATTCAAAATGTTCCTCTTGTCATAATAGCTGTGGGATCTTGGCCAAGTTACCAATCTTTCTGGGTCTTCTTTTCCCCTTTTTGTTAAAGAGTTCTTACCTCAAAAATATTATGACTGTTTCCAAGGGTGGTTGTGGCTGTTGCTCCTCCATAACTTTATTTTGTAGGGTAATGAAAAGAAGCCCTTAAGCAGGGAGCACAGGGCCAGATGTGGAGTAAATATCCCATCACTGTGAGCTCTTCTCCTGTGAGGTGGGACCTGCTCTGGGGTGTCAAGTGGTGTGCACTTGTCAAGTAGCTGCTGTGGTTCTGTGATTCTATCTAGTAGTTTAGAGAAGGTCTCTGGGGTTTATTTTGGAAGCTACTTAAATTCTATATATGAGAGTTCACAATGTGCTGTGCTTAGTCACTCAGTGGTGTCCAACTCTTTGCCACTCTATGTACTATAGTCCACCAGTCTCCTCTGTCCATGGGGATTTTCCAGGAAAAAATACTGGAGTGGGTTACCATGCCCTTATCCAGGGGATCTTCACAACCCAGAAATCTAACCCAGGTTTCCCACGTTGCAGGCAGATTCTTTACCATCTGACCCACCAGGGAAGCCCAACTGATGCTGAGGCTGAAATTCCAATACTCTGGCCACCTGAAGCAAAGAACTGACTCATTGGAAAAGACCCTGATTCTGAGGAAGACTGAAGGTGGGAGGAGACGGGGATGACAGAGGATAAGATGGATGGCATCACCAACTCAATGAACATGAGTTTGAATAAGCTCCAGAAGTTGGTGATGGACAGAGAAGCCTGGCGGGCTACAGTCCATGGGGTCGCAAAGAATTGAACACAACTGAATGACTGAAGTGACTGACTGGGATTTTTCTTTTCCCAAGTTCAGGTTGGGACATCCTGGACTTGTATGCCATCAGTGGACTGTCCTTTAGGCACAGACTATATGTCTGCTCAACACTTATAATCCATATTCAGCCAATGAATTTGTGAGACAGAAGTAGCCTTATTTCCTTTGTTAGAATTGGTGTCAAATAAGGTTGATGATTCACAAAACATTGGTAGAATGAGATAACAATATCTGTCCTGGAGAGTTATGCTGAGCAGCTTGAAGTACATGGCACAGTACCTGTCATATTCAGTTCAGTTCATTTCAGTCACTCAGTCGTGTGCAACTCTTTGCCACCCCATAGACTGCAGCACACCAGGCTTCCCTGTCCATTACCAACTCCTGGAGTTTACTCAAACTCATCTCCATTGAGTCAGTGATGCCATCCAACCATCTAATCCTCTGTTGTCCTTCAATCTTTCCCAGCATTAGGGTCTCTTCCAATGAGTCAGCTCTTCGCATTAGGTGGCCAAATTATTGGAGTTTCTGCTTCAACATCAGTCCTTCCATTAATACTCAGGACTGATCTCCTTTAGGATTGACTGGTTGGATCTCCTTGCAGTCCAAGGGACTCTCAAGAGTCTTCTCCAACACCACAGTTCAAAAGCATCAATTCTTTAGTACTCGGCTTTCTTTATAGTCCAACTCTCACATCCATACATGACTACTGGAAAAACCATAACTTTGAATAAATGGACCTTTGTTGGCAAAGTAATTTCTCTGCTTTTTAATATGCTGCCTAGGTTGGTCATAGCTTTTCTTCCATGGAGCAAGTGTCTTTTAATTTCATGGCTGCAGTCACCATCTGCAGTGATTTTGGAGTCCCTAAAGATAAATTCAACCACTGTTTCCACTGTTTCCTCATCTATTTGCTATGAAGTGATGGGACCAGATGCCATGATCTTAGTTTTCTAAATGTTGAGCTCTAAGCCAAATTTGTCACTCTCCTTTTAGTAAGTGCTCAATTTAATGAAAGAAAGATATATCAGTTCAATTCAATCTGCAATGGAGGGAGACATTGAGAATAATGTCTCTGCTTTTTAATATGCTGTCTAGGTTGATCATAGCTTTTCTTTCAAGAAGCAAGAGTCTTTTAATTTCATGGGTGCAGTCACCATCTGCTGCAATTTTCAAGCCCAAGAAAATAAAGTCTCTTACTGCTTTGTTTCCCCATCTATTTGTCATGAAGTGACGGGACTGGATGCCATAATCTTAGTTTTGTGAATGTTGAGTTTTAAGCCAACATTTTCACTCTCTTCTTTCACTTTCATCAAGAGGCTCTTTAGTTCTTCTTTGCTTTCTGCCATAAGGGTCGTGTCATCTCTATATCTGAGGTCATTGATATTTCTCCCAGCAATCTTGATTCCAGCTTGTATTTCATCCAACCCGGTATTTCACACGGTGTACTCTGCATATAAGTTAAATAAGCAGGGTGACAATATACAGCCTTGATGTATTCCTTTCTCGGTTTGGAACCAGTCTGTTGTTCCATGTCCAGTTTTAACTGTTTCTTCTTGACCTGCATGCAGACTTCTCAGGAGGCAGGTCAGGTGGTCTGGTATTCCCATCTTTTGAAGAATTTTCCACAGTTTGTTGTCATCCACACAGTCAAAGACTTTGGCATAGTCAATAAAGCAGAAATAGATGTTTTCCTGGAACTCTCTTGCTTTTTCGATGATCCAGCAGACGTTTGGCAATTTGATCTCTGATTCCTCTGCCTTTTCTAAATCCAGCTTGAACATCTGGAAGTTCATGGTTCATGTACTATTGAAGCCTGGCTTGGAGAATTTTGAGCATTACTTTGCTAATGTATGAGATCAGTGCAACTGTGTGGTAGGTTGAACATTCTTTGGTATTGCCTTTTTTTTGGATTGGAATGAAAACAGACCTTTCCCAGTCCTGTGGCCACTGCTGAGTTTTCCAAATTTACTGGCATATTGATTGTAGCACTTTCACAGCATCATCTTTTAGGATTTGAATTAGTTTAACTGGAATTCCATAACCTCCACTAGGTTTGTCCATAGTGATGCTTCCTAAGGCCTACTTGACTTTACATTCCAGGATGTCTGGCTCTAGGTGAATGATCACATCATTGTGGTTATCTGGGTCTTGAAGATCTTTTTTTGTATAGTTCTTCTGTGCATTCTTGCCAGGTCTTCGTAATCTCTTCTGTATATATATATATACACACACACATGGAAAATGAAATATTGGTCTTGGCTGATTTTTTAGAGGTTGAGATTATTCATCACTTCTGCTTAGGAAACTGGGAACTTGATTCACTTCACTAAAAGTCAATCAGATGCTATTAATACTTCACAGAAGAATGAGTGGTGACTCAGTAAAGCCAAGTACTTTACCCAAGGTCCCAGAGTCTGTCAGCAGGACAGCTGGGATTTGAGCCCCACTGTGGCTCCAAAGTGGAGAAGGCAATGGCACCCCACTCCAGTACTCTTGCCTGGAAAATCCCGTGGATGGAAGAGCCTGGTAGGCTGCAGTCCATGGTGTCGCTAAGAGTTGGACACGACTGAATGACTTCACTTTCACTTTCCACTTTCATGTATTGGAGAAGGAAATGGCAACCCACTCCAGTATTCTTGCCTGGAGAATCCCAGGGATGGGGGAGCCTGGTGGGCTGCCGTCTATGGGGTCTTTACTCTTTCCTTCTGGCTGTGTTGTCATCAGGAGATGCTAAGCCCTTGGAGTCTGACTGTGAGCATCTGCACTGAGGCATGTGGGGAGGACTCTGTGTGAAGTGGAGGGAGCTGGATTTGAGGAAAGAACACAGGTTGGAATGAGGTTAGGGTTTTCAAGCTGGACAGTGGCCCAGATGCAGGGAGGGTGGAAACAGACAAGGGGCAGGATGCTCTGTGGAGCCTGAGTTCAAGTGCCTGGGAAAAGATTCCCAAGTCCTTGGAGAAAAACAGGGATTGTGATCATTCAAGGAATGAATGAGGTTGTTCCAGAGAATCTCTTTGACAGTGCCTGGCACATGTAGTACAGACTTAAGAAAAAGTATGGGTGAAAGCTGGGCTCAGGAGAGAATGTCACATGCGTGATCTCCAAATTTAGTGATATCTTGTCTCTTCAGATATAATTAAACATAACATCTACTCCAGAACTGTTTTCAACCAGGGCTCTTTGATTTAGACTGAGTTTCTATGTTTTGGGTATTTACAGACTTTAAATACGGCTCATATCTCTGAAGAAAAGAGAATGAGTCAACTGCGTGAGTTGTAGGGTCTGACTGGAAATCAGTTTCTTGTTTAGTCAGGGTGGCTGTAAAATTTATAATCCAGACCAGGACATGCCTGAGAGTGAATGAGGACAGGGCACTATTATTAACAATACAGAGAGAGCAGGTGTCAAGCTGGGGTACCCCTGGACATGGAGATAACTCTTGTGTTAAAGGGAAGTCATCCCGAGAGGAGTGTACTGCTATGAACAGCTTGGGAAATGTCCCAGGTTAACAGGGCAGGTTGGAGGTTTAGCTGCTCTCTGAAGTTCTAGCCCCATTTCACACTCCTCTTCCCCTCCTGTCCCTCCAACTCATTCTCACCCCAATAGTTTCCTGCATGGCTGTTATCACAACAATTAGCTGATTCTCTCTCTGCTTCACTTAAATGTGAGATCCACAGAGACAGTGACTGGTCTGCCCTGTTCTCAGCTATATCCTCAGCACCTAGGACCAGCGGTGCCTGGGATACTATAACCACTCAAGAAACATGAAGAAGTAAAGTAGGCATGACTTCAAGCTGATCATGTGAGTATCCTCTGTTTTGAAGTTTTATTGGATCAAATCTGTCTATTCTGTTCTTGATTTGGGGGAGTTTATTTGTCTATCTGAGGCCAATGGCCAATTAAAGAAATGTGTGTACTTTCCATGAAAAGAGCTCACTGAGTGCTGCCCCTGCCTGCCCTCCCCACTTCTGCTCCCAGCTAACTTCTCAGTTCTTACCACTCCCAGATAGCCCTTGCTGCTGTCCCAGAGCACCCAGGGTCACTCTTGGCCCCTCTCCCATTATACTGTAGTTGCTCACTTCAGTTCAGGATTGCCTCCCCTGTAGTCTGTGCATTGCACTCAAGGCAATATCTGGCACAAGGCAGCACTCAGGCTGCTCAGTGGATGTAGGAATGATGAGGAGGGGCCCTCGAGTGTACCAGTAGCTAAAGATTCTGAAAGAGGGGCTTGGTGAGGAAAATCTGCCGGGGTCCAGCCCTGGTGGATCCAGGGAATTCGAAGGGTGGACGGCGTTGGCGAGGAAAACTTTTTTATTTAGAGATATAAGATTAGATTAGGAAGAAAATAATATAGTAGGAAATTTAGGTGGAGAGAAGAGGCTGAATAACTTGGATTATGTGGAAGACCAATAAAGTTCCAGACAAGGAACTTGCACCATCTACGTTAGGCCACTGGCATCTGTTTGAATATCGGAGAGTGCCCCGCCTTGGGCTCTCTCTCTTATGGATCTTAGAAGCCAGGAAAAATAAGTAGACATGATGAGCCTCCCTGCTCCAGATGGGAATTCAGCCAGAAAAAGAAAAGAACGACATGGGGAAGCCCAGCATCGGTGCAAGACTCCAAAAACTATTTTTCAAAATCAGCTTATATACCCCAAGTTGTACATAAAGAAAGAGTTATGCAGGGGCAGCAGTCCTGACCCTCATTGAGACAAGGCTTTCTTTTTGCATACCCTCCCGTATACAAAAGGTCTCAGGTGGCTTACATTATCTTCTGGCCAAGGGGCTTGTTAACATTTTTATGGCTCTCTTCCTGGATAATTGGCCAGAAAACTCCTTTTCCCTAGAAGTGTTTTTTCTTTACTCTGCATCACCCTCAAAGTACAAAAAAGTTACATTCCTATAGAACAAAGGTGCAGTGGGTTATAACAAAGAAGGTACTTAACTCAAAGATCTAGTGTTGCTAATACCAGGTCTACTACCTGTTTTTCTATATACCAACTATACCTAAAAATAAAAGATATGAAAATTTGGCAGTAAGTATTGGCTCAACAAATGAAACCTTTAATCGGTCCTATTCTAATGATTTTGACTCCTCAGAAGCCCCGACATTCCTAGGATGTTTTAAGCTTCCTGTGCCTCCTGCAGTCAGGAGGCCTCAAACAATCACATGCGCAGCTGTATGAGTCCTGCAGGCAGGCTAGAAAGCCATCAGAGGGGTTTTTGGATTGAAACACTCGTATTATGCCCAGGAGATTTATTATCTAAAAGCTCTAATTTTTTCCAGAAAAAGGTGGTGGGAGGACAGTCCCCTGTTAATGACAGAAGAGTAGGTGGAAAGCATAACATAGTAAAGCAGGCAGATTCTGGTCTTGGGGGGTGGATGCTCAGGAATTTCCAGGGGGAATCCCTGAAGCTGAACACATCCTTGCGTTTTGTCAGGCTTCCTTCCCCATGTCCTTGTCACGGGTGGGATTCCTCACGCTGGCTCCCGACAACAATCCTACCCCACAGAGCACCACTCAGGCTTCTATCAGCTGCAGATGCCAAATGCTAATGGTGGAGGAAATTTATTCTGAATAAAATGGCAGTTAGCATTCGGCAAACATTTTCTATCTCAGACACACACAGAGTAATTTTGATGAAATGTGTTGGTTTACAGAACCTTTGGTATTCTGCACATTCACTGAAATGCATTTGGACTTGACTCTGCCTTGGAGGACTGTTGTGGAGGAATGTAATCAAATCACTTGCGCACTCAATATTGCTTTCCTATGGATTATTTGGATGTGGCTCTAATAAAAAATGCTTGCTTTTTTCCCCCCTCTCCAGCAAATCATTGCTATGTGCAGCCATGAAATGTTGTTGCACTCCTACTTTATTGCAGATTTAAATTACTTGGATTATTTTGTTGGACAGTGGCTCCCTGAAGCACAATGAATCAAATCATTAATTACTGCTCGAATGTGTGATCCACTGGCAAACATTAAACTCCACTCAGAAGCTCATTTCGTGATGATGGCTTCTGAGTCAGTCCCCTGAGGCCCAGACCAGATGGGAACTTCCGGACAAGATGTTGCCATTTGCTCTTCTGGTGCTTCAGTGGCAAACACTGCATCACTGATGACCATCTGGCACCCTAAGGTTGCTGATCTTGTTGGAATTGTCACTCTTTTCATCCTCCATTCAGTGGGTCTGGAAAAAGTGCTGTGGCACCTGGATTTCCCCACAGCAGCCTCCTGCTTTGCACTCCATACATCCTTTAGTGACTACAAATAGAAGGAACTTTATAAAATGCAATACAGTCACTCCCTTTCTCTTGAAAAATGCTTTAAGACCTTTCCATTTTGTTCAAGGTAAATGAAATCTCAACTGCAGTCTGACGTGGTCTGTTTTTTCCTACCACTCTGGCTTCCATCCCTGCCACTTCTTCCTTCCCTCCCTGCCCCGTGCTGCTTGCCAAACTGGCCTTCTGGTGTCTCCCCTGTGTTTTCATGTCTATGGACAGTCCCCCAGCCTCTGCTACTCTCTGTGTAATGGACTTGCAGCTATGGCACCCACATCAGACTATTCAGAAATTTTTAATCAGACCTTTGACTGGGTGATCTCCCAGCACCCTCTGGTTCCCAGGACCCATCCCACCATTCAGCCTGGAGGGCATCCCTCTGTGTTATAAATGGAAGGTAAATTCTCCCTTGTGGGGTCTCTGAGCACCAGTCCAACAGAGCCACAGAAAAGCACAAGTCATAGAAAAAGAGGTTGGTGGCCACATGGGAGGGGCACCAGGGGATTGGGCTCAATTATGCAGGTAAAGGGCTGAGAGTGAGGACCTGCAGGCAAATCAGGGGTGGGGAACACACCGAGAAGCATAAGGGTCAGAGACAGAGGCAAGCAAGAGGGGGAAACTCTGGAGGGGCCAGCTCAACACCATGATGCCTGAGCAGGGAGTATTGCCCTTATGTGGGGATGCTGAGACAGCAGGAAAGTGGAAAGTGTTTCAAATTTACAACAAAATCGTCATATGCACACAAGTACAGCAGGTGGCTCCGTGAGAGGCAGAGGCACTGGGGGAGAGCACTACCACTGACCTCCAGGTGAGGCTGCAGGGAAGCCTGGCTCTGTGGGGTCAGACCCTTTCACATCCCAGGAGGCAGGAAATACAGACTCACTGTGAAATCTTCCTGGATTTCTCCTGGACCTTTTAGTGTTGTGGGAAAAACTGAGTTTTTTTCATGTAGTTTGCTTTGCAAATGTATTTTCACAATTGCTGTGTTCTAAACAAAATCCTTCTACCTGTCAGATGTGGCCCACAGGCCAAAAGTGTTGGTTTCCTCTGGTTTGGATGTGGACAGTGAATGAGAGAAGCAGATTGTATTATAGGGAAAATGGGGCATGAGATGATGGTTATGTTCTAGGTCTCAGGTGAGTTCCTGGGATGATCAAGTGAGGGTCTTAAGCTGTGAGCAGGAAAGAATTCAAGAGTGAGTCATAATAAAATGAAAGCAGGTTTTTTAGAGAGATACACACTCAGACAGAGTATGGACTGTCTTAAAAGGCAAGAAAGGCCCCAGGGTATGGAGGTGGTTAGTTCCTAGTTCAAGAATGGGAGGATTATCCCAACTATCTTGGAGAGGGTGGAAAAGTTTAAGAATTGGGACAACACTGATGTTTTGACCCTGAAACTGTCATGCAGCTTGTGGGTATGTCATTAATTAATGTAGTGCAGTGAGTGTATACTGAGGCTCAAGGTCCACTAGAGATCGAATCTTCTGCCATCTTGGGCCTGGTCGGTTTTAACTGGTTTTTGTTGTAACCTGTTCTTGGCAGTTGTGTCATACTTTTAACAATTGCCCCCTGTCTCCTTCCTTCCTGTCTCAAATTGTTTATAGTCATCAGCCTCAGGAAGAGGCACACACCTCTCTGGGTGAATTCTGGCTTTGAGTTGGAATGGAAGCAGGTAGAGTGTGGAGGCAGGTGACCACATCCAGTCCACGCTCCCCATCCTGCTGGGCATACACGCAGCTGGCCACATTTCCCAGAGGCCCTGGGCATATGGTGTGGCCACAGCATTGAGTTCTGGCCAGTGGACTCAGATGGGAGGTAAATATGTCATCACTTTGCACTCCAGCCCATAGAAATCTCTCCCTCTGTTCTCATCTTCTCTTCCTTGTCTGTTCTATGGTGGGGGGTGGGGGCACATAGAGAGTGACCTCAGAAGTCATAGGATTAAGAGAGTAAACCTCTGTCAACCTAGGTCTCTAAATAACTTGGTGAATCCCTGCATGCTCCACCCCGCCTCTCACCAAGAATGTTTTACATGAGCAAAAACCAAACCTCTGCTGTGGTAAGCTGCTGGGATTTTAGAATTTACCTACAGCATCTCACGTTACCCTAGCTAATACAGCAAGGCTGCGTCCAGAATGAAAGCCTAGAATATGCCTGTCCCTCAGGACAAGTGAGACCATGTACAGCAGAGGGACTGAGCCTGCCCCAGGTCCCCTCTCATATGAGCAGGGAGAGATGAGGCCCCTCCAGGTCTCACTTGGTCTGCAGCCCTGACTGTCCTTTGGTCTTGGCATTGTTTGCTGCTCTCCTGATAGACAAAGGAGAAAACTTTTATTTTTAAAATTATAGTTTAATTTATATTCTGAAGAGTTCACAAAGCAGGAGCCTCCATGTGTGTTTTTGTTTGTGCAGGAGTTGCACTTACTCTGAGAGGAAATACACCCAGCAGACAGGAAAGGGAGCCTGGAGGCAGGAGTGAAAGTCTGTGTTCTCTTTATATTCTCTATGTCAGTGTAATTTGATTTTTTTTTAAATGAGCACACATGCTATTTTTTAATTAAAAAAAGGGGAGGGAGAGGAAATGGAAAGAAGAAAGATAAATATAATTAAGGAGATAGAAAAAGAGAAAGAAAAGAAGTAAAAGAGGAAATGATGAGAGATGAGAGATGTAGAGGGTGTCCTTTGCAGGGGCAAGACTGTGGGAGGGCAGAGAGCAGAAAGATCCAGCAGCCTCTTCAGACCAGTCTGGAGCCTCCTGCCCTCTGCAGGGCTTTGGAATCACTCAAATTGATAACTGCTCTGCTTCTTTATTTAACTGCTTTTCATTTTTAGGTATTAGGAACCCCTTGTTTAAAGTCACAGCTATCCAAGGGTGAGAAGTGCCTCTCCAGTTTGCAGGGCAGGAACCATGGCACTTGACACCACTGTGGCCATCAGGCTTGGGTGAGGAATCGAAGGAATATGAGACATCCCAGCCACAGGTATGGCCCCATTCTGAAAGCAGGAGAATCACTGGGCTCTAGGCCATTTTCCACATTAAATCCTGTGTTCACTCTTTACCAAAGCCACTTGCCAATCAAGGAAACCACACTCCAGATGTTTAAAGGCTCTCTGTTGTGCACCTGCATAAAAGGATGCATTGCATTTATGCAAAAGCAGCAGCCCTCACCTCATCGGCGCCGCTCCTCCCCTCCCTGTCTTGGTGGTGCAGCGTCCTTAGACACTGGTGCTGGCTGTACATTCTGTGTGTGAGTCGTTAAACCTGCTTCAAGGCGAAGGAAGGAAGAAATAGTGGGGAGTGTGACAGACTTCTCAGTTAAATACAGAGGAAGACGTGGTGACAGAGGTCTCTGCACTCAACTTCCTTCTCGTTTTTTGACAAGATAGAACCAAATAAGTGATTTGGTTTTGAATGAAAACAATATTCTATAAAAGACCATCTTCAGAATTCTTCAAAATTGTGTTTTCATTTCAAAGAAAATATTGGAACCTTCCAGGAGCAAATTGTTTCATTTACAAGCAACATAAGTTGCCTGAATGTGTGTTTGCCATTGCCTGCAAGAACTTTCTAATGAAGCCTTAAACCTGTATCCCAAGAAGCCCTCTGTACTCTTTGGGATGTTTGGCTGCCTAACAGGGCACTGAAGTTACAACAGGGTGAGGCCCCATTACAGAACATAATCTTTAATTTACATTTTTAATATGAAAATTTTCAAATGAATTCAAAAGTAAGATCTTATTATGAGTTCTGCTTCAACTTTTCAACAAGAAGAAAATCTTGTTTCATCTATAGTCAATAACCCTTCTCTCCTTTTCTGCTTTATTTCCTAGCGAAAAAGAGTCTTGGCAAGAAATAGAAGTCATCCTCCAGGATATAGCTGAGAGCTTATTAAAGAGTTTCTTTCTGGGTGTAAGAGGATTATGGGAATGATCCAGGGCTGGAGGGCATCTGTGCCTTATCAACAACATATCTTTCTGGTTATCACAGAAGGGGAATCCCCCCACCAGGAGCTGTGGATGTCAGAGAGAGAAACACATTCCTTTTGATATGTGGCAGGGAGGGAGCTGGGAACAAATGCCTCCTCTCTCTCATTCCCTCATAACCTCTTAGATTCCCCGATGATGGCTCATTGGCTGAGCCTCACCAGAAGTAAGAGACGCTGAGTGGCAATATTTCACCATAACTTACTCAGAAGGGACGTACAGAGAGGGACTTTCTTTCCTTTCTCAAAATAATCACAAATCTAGAGTCATTCCTAACAAAGCTAACAATAATTCCTAATATAAATGGACACCCAGTCCATGAAACAGAAGATAAATGCCACCTTTAAATTTTTTAATTGAAGTATAGTTAATTTACAATGTTCTGTCAGTTTCAAGTATAAAGTAAAGTGATTCAGTTTTATATATATATTTCAGATTCTTTTCCATCATAGGTATTACAAGATATTGAGTATGAATCCATGTGCTATATGGTAAGTCCTTGTTTTTTAAGTATTTTATATACATTGAAAGTGTGTGAAAGTGTCAGTTGCTCAGTCATGTCTGACTCTTTGTGTCCCATGAACTGTAGCCCTCCAGGCTCCTCTGTCCATGGAGTTTTCCAGGTAAAAATTCTGGAGTGGGTTGCCATTCCCTTCTCCAGGGGATCTTCTTGATCCAGGGATTGAATCTGGGTATCCTGCATTGCAGGCAGATTCTTTACCATCTGAGCCACAGAAGAGATTATATACATTAATATATATAAATTAATCTCAAACCCCTAACTTATCTCCTCCCTTGATATCTACAAGTTTGTTTTCTATGTTTTTGAATCGATTTCCATTTTGTAACTAAGTTCATTTGCTTCATTTTCCTCAATTTTTAGATTCCACTTACAGGTGATATCATATGCCATGTCTTTGACTTACTTCGTAAAATATGATAATCTCTAGTTGCACCCAGAGGACATTATTCATCCTTTTTATGGTTGAGCAGTATCCCCTTGTGCATATAGACCACACCCTCTTTGTCCCTTTACTTGTCCGTGAGCATTTATGCCTCATTTGCATGTCTTGGCTATTGTAAATAGTGCTCCTATGAACACCATGAACATTGGGACCATCATCTCTCTCTCTCTCTTTTTTTTTTTTTTTTGCAGTTTAAATTTCAATGTCCAAATTTGTTTATATATTTACCTAAAAGATGCTACCTTGATTAATCAATGTCTGTTTGCATTTTTACACTTGAAGTTCTTTTTTTAAATATAAATTTATTTATTTTAATTGGAGGCTAATTTCCTTACAATATTGTATTGGTTTTGCTATACATCAACATGAATCTGCCATGGGTGTACACTTGAAGTTCTTTAGTCTTGAATTCCATATGAATGAGCTACAGTGAAATTTAAAAAAATAAAACAGTAAGCCCTTTAAAGTTAGCCTTGAGATAGGACATACAGTCCATCTATTTGAAAATTATTTTTCTCTGCTGTGCACATTAGACTGGCTGGAACTTGGTCACAGACATGGATGCCCTAATGACTATTTTAATAACAAAGTCAGACAGGAGCATGAAGGGGAAGAACTCATTTGCCACCAACAACCAGTATCCCAAATCAAAATTCTAAACTGGCTGAAAAGAGCTAAACTCTACTCAGGAGTTGGCTTCTCTGCCTAAAAAACTGTTTGTTGATGTCTCACCTAAGTTGCCATCCATCGAACATCCTGGCCTGAGAAAATAGGCAGGGGCTGAAAGGAGCTATCCCAGGTCAAAGATTCCAGAGGAAAGCAGATAAACTCATCACTGACTCTCAGGGTTCCCCACCACTGCCTTGGGTGAAAGCACTGCCACACTTGCTATCTAACAAGTCTGTTAAATCTCTGGTCCCAATTACTTAGTTCAAGGAATGTCATTTTTGCTAGAGAGAGGATTGTTTGTGAGGACTACAAACTAATCCAAAACTAGTTAAGTCTTATAAACATCGGCCAGAAGTAATCCACCATCCCACCCGAGGAGGAAGGGATTCAGAGAAAGAGGCCTATTACATGGAGCGGTCACCATTAGCTTACTTTATGAAAGGTTTCAAGGCTTCACTTTACAATTTTATTTCTCTAAGCAGCCTCTCCATGTTCTCTCTCCTCTGACAGAAACATCCTTTGTCCTTTGAAGTCTCTACCTATGTGAATAGAAAACACAGGTTTACTCTAATAAACAGAAAAAGGGACTTGATCCCAAGGCTAGGGTACCAGAACTAACAAAATCCTTGAAAGGTCCTCTGGTCTAGCTTCTGCCTCAGGCAGATGGACATCCAAAGTCACACTGCTCAGACCGTTGTCTCACTCCTGATACATTAAGTGACAAAGACCAGAAAGACTTTCTCAACAATCCACTGCAGTGTTGTCCAGAGCTCAACCCTCTCATGGTGACATGCAGCCTTCACCCCATCTCCTCAAGTCACTCAACGAAGTGGTGAGAGAATCCACTTTAATTACTCCTAAGCCCAAACACAGCAGCAGCTTTGAAAGTGGTGGCTTCCAATGACCTACCAAGGCAGGATACAAAACCAAGGCACTCTATTCTTACATTTAGGGAGGAAGGGAAGAAAGGAGGTGCAGAAATTACATTTATTGGAAATATAAACTATATTCCTTTGTGTCAATTCAATAAAAAGTCAGGCTGTCTGGGGCTGGGTGAACTTCCTGTATAACAGCCCTTCACCCCCTTGTATGGACAACAGAGGTTGTCAGTGACCAACATGAAATTGATGCCACAAGCCTCTAACAGGTGTGTAAGAAAGCCCTGGTCTCCTTGAGGATCTAACATTGCAGTGTAATGTGAGAGTCAGATAACAGGGAGGCCTGATTTGTAATCAACTGCATGTGTCATTTTAGGCAAAGACATTTGGTGACTTCATCAGAAAATCAGAAATGATGATTCCTGCCTCACAGGGCTGTTGGAGGATTAAATGGTTTGAAGGGTGAGAATCTAATTTCTTGACACCCCACTCCTTCATATCATATAGAAAATTTTACTGTTTTCTTATCATTTAGAAAATATAGTCATAATGGAAGCCTTGCTCTAGAGCCTTTGGTTTTAAAATGTCCAATTGTAAAAAAAAAATTAAAAGATATTTACAGTTTAATGGCTATTACAAATCTCTTCACCAACTAATCTATAAATCTCTGTTTAGCACTTATTATTTGCCAGGTGTATTATCCATAGAGAAGCACAAAATTTTTGACCTCTAAAACTCCTTTCAGTCCTAAATTTATGATTCTTTCAGTATCACTATATAACACAGGCAAGTCATCCACTCCTTTGTGTCTTAATTTCTTTATCAGTTCAGATGGGTACAAGGTCTGCCTGAAGTAACCCAGACGGCTGTGGGAAGGCCACTATATCTCACCTGAAAGGTTGGATGCTAGATTATTTTTACTTATTAGCAGTTATTCTTAAGAATTTTATGATATTTGGGGGGAAAGGGAGTCCAGCGATCTCTTTTATAGGTAAGCAAAGCAAGGCTTATAAGAATTTAATAATCTGCTTGGTGGTGTTAAAGTAGCATTATGATGGCATTAAAAATGGCCACTGTCTATTGAGAACCTACTGGGTCCCAGGTATTTCAGTAGATGTTTTTTCTCTTAGTCTTCAAATGAGCTGTGTGATTTTATTATCTACAGTTTACAGATGAAGAAATCAAGAGAGAAGAAGCTTCAACACAATTAAACCTCCACAACTTGTTGAAGTCAAGCTAGGGTTCAAACTCTGACCACTCCACATTACCATAGTCCTGTTGTTCTAACCCAGTAAGTCCAGAACAAGGATGCCAGGCAAGAAGGGGCCAAGATTAGGACAACAGCCTGAATGAGGGGGCTAGCATGCAATGGAAAGACTACTGCATACTTTGATTCCTTGCCCCAGCCCTAACTCTGTCACAGGTACTCTAACTATACAAAATCTCCTAGTGCCTGGTAGGTCCTCTTTGTGGGAACTATTCATATTATTGTGATTCCCATGTGCCTACAGGATATGCTGTTCCATTCCCTCAGTCTGGTAGGAGAAAGATGGGCCAATATCTCCTTAGCCCTACCCAGAGTCCCAGCAGGACTTGGAATTGAATGAATCTGCCAGCATCTAGATATCTTTACTTGCATGGTTCAGATGGCCAAACCCCATCCTGAGTAACCATAGAACTTTCCTTGAGCACCTGCATGGGCTACCCCTTGATGGGTGTGAGTACACAGACACGAAAAAGGGATTCCCCAAGGGGCTTACAGCTCAGATGGAGAGGCTGATGCATAACCAGGAGATTCCTATGCACTCTGATTTGTGCTGATGCAGGAGGGAATGTGGTGGACTCCCACCACACAGCAAGGACACTTGACTCTGTTCCATAACACTGAACTGAAGAGTTCTTGGTGTTGCCTGATTGGGAACCAGTCCTTATACCTGCCCAGCCCTTACTCTCAAACCTACGACTATCTGCCTCCATAGACCAGATCTCAGTTTGAACCTTGATTTAATTTCCCTTCTCCATCTTCATCCTTCATTTGATCTTAGATAGCTTCCACCCCTAAATAATTTTTCCCTCACTCCTGTCAGTTTATACCTCCCACTAGGGAATTCTTCCCTGATTTTCAGTCTTCAGTTAGCCCTGAGCATACCATACCCACTGCTGGCATACCATACCCACTGCTGGCATACCATACCCATGCCAGACACTTGCTGGGATGTTAGTAAAACTGAACTCAGCAAAGTCAAGATGGTTTCATCCATCAGTGGACACATAGGATGTATTTTTCATGCCAGGCCTTCTGCTGGAACTAAAGATGCCAGGATTACTAACACATGTGATAAATTTGAGGAAATCACCCATTATTCAGGGGCAGGTAGAATGTAGCACTAGGTCACTCTCTGCTTGCCCAGGACAGACATCACTAATCAACCACAGTATGCATTCCTGCTGAGTTAGAACTTGGGCTTAGAAACTTTCTTTTTAATCTGATAAGAAATATGAAATGTGTGTGTTCTTACTGCTCTGCTATGTAAGAGCAGATACTACGAAGAGTTCAGATTCAAATGGACAGAAAATTTTAATCAGGGTGGGAGCACCAGCAGGTGGGAGAGACTGGGAGCTCAAGAGTTCCCACTCTAATTTTCAGGTTACCTGTCATGGTTGGCAAAGACTCTGATGCTGGGAAAGATTAAGGGCAGGAGGAGAAGGGGGTGGCAGAGGATGAGATGGTTAGATAGTATCACCGACTCAATGGACATATGTTTGACCAAACTCCTGGAGATAGTGAAGGACAGAAAACCCTGGTGTGCTGCTGTCCATGCACTGCAAAGAGTCAGATATGACTTAGTGACTGAACAACAGTAGCACCAGCAGGTGAAAGAGACTGTGAGCTGAAGAGTTAATGCTCTAGTTTTCGGGTTACTGTGCCATGGTTGGAAAAAGTGCAGGTCCTGTGTCAGAGCTGTGCTATTCATCAGACGGAGGTGGGAGCTCCATCTGTGCTATGCGCTGCACTAACATGAGCACAGTAATCCTCATCGCCCCACAGAGCAGGCACCACTCCTCAGACTTCACAGATGAGCAGTGTGGGCTCAAAGGATGGCAGCCCTTTGCCTGGGTTTGCACAATGGGTATAACGGGACTTGACTTTGAGTGTGTGGTCTGTCTAAACCCCAAGAGCCAAATTCATTCCATTCCACAAGTCTGCCTGTCTGTAAAGACAGTGCTTCCAAGGGTCCATTCCTGATTTAAGGAAGGGAAGTTGCTTTATTACTCTAGGTTAGATCATGGTCACTGCTACAGAGCTAGAACAAGGACTGAGTTTTGGAACTTGTAAGTCCAACAGTCTTTCTCCTAAACTGTGAGTCTGTTCAATGAAATGCAAGATGTGGATAGTTCTGAAAATACTGATAATAAAAACACCTGAAGTGTTATTTACCTACTGTTATGCTCCTTCTGAGAGGATCCCAGGAAGTTGGGGGAATGATTCTTCCTGGGATCAACTCACCTGGTGTACAAATGTATAGGAGGGGAAAAAAAGAGAGAAAAGATCCTGTAAAGAATGTTAACACTGGCAGACAAGAAAGCAAAGGTGAAAAGTGGGCTCTTTCTTTATCTCCTTAGTGGATTTGAATCAATGCAGCTGTCTTTTTTTTTTTTTTTTAAGATATATGTGTGTAACCCCCAAACATAACAGAACAAAAGAGGACAGGATGAGTCAATTAGGCTTAATTCCTTTTTGAGGGCTGGTTTGCAGATATGGCTAACAAAAAATCCCAAATGTTTCTAAAGCTCTAGGGACATTAATAGACATAACCCAGATTTTTACTAGACTGGATATGTAAAAGATTTATGAAGTTTTGAGAGTTTAAAGCCAGCCAGATTCCTGGCCCTCTTTTCCATCCCTCCCCACAACTGATATGTGGCATGACAAATTTTTTGGAGAATTGCTATTCCAGTTTTATCTCTAGATGCATCAGTAGCACTGCTGCTGAAGAGAAGGAGGGAGGAGCAGACCAGGCAAGAACACAGTCACTTCTTTAGGAAAGCTACTTTCTGGAACATACAGTTGCAGCTATGTCCGCCAGTGGCCTGGGTGGAGCTGATCAGTATGCTGATCCTTAGTGACACCTATGCCGGCCTTGCTGCCACTCTGTACAGTTTCTCCTTCTCACGTGTCCTGCTTGACTACTGTAAAGCTGGAGCCACTGAGAGCAGGCACCAAACACCCTTGATATGGTCATAGGGAGTCATTAACTGCCTTTTACCATTCCTTCAACTCATCTTCACTTCCCCCAAGAGTCAGTCTGCACAGTGAGTCCTGAGAATTAATTTTCTATTCCATAGTAGCATAAAGCTAATTCAGTGACTCAGGTATGTATTTAAGCTTCCAATCCAGCCAGTCATTGCCTTTATTCTCTTGTTTATTTCAGAAGTAAAGCCGACCACTTAATACAATAGCATTGCCTCTGTAGAGAAGGGAATGAGAAATTAAAAGCAGGCATTTTAGAGTTAAGCACACAAGAATCTCAGGAGTTTTAGACATTGAAGATGGTGAATTTCAGGTTAGATATGTTGGAGATAATGTACCCTGGTTGATCTAGCACTTCATATTGCATATTAGATTGATAGCTCATCAGAAACGTTAGATTTCTAAGGCTGTGGCTTGGAAACAGTAAGTTTTTTTTTTTTTTTTAAACTTAGGTTTTTAAGTCAATTTTAATGTTTGTGAAAGAAGAGTATAGTCTCTCTTCCTGTCCTGCTCCCTAAGCTTATATGTCCTCACTGAGGTTTTATATACACAGCCCTTGGTGCACTGTGAACATTGGTTAAAAGATTATAGCTGTAGTTACATGACCAAAGTTAAGAGGGCATACTGGCAAGGCACCACAGTCTTAGTAGGAGTGATGGATCTGTCTGTACCATAGCAAGTTAGAAGCAGGTGGGAATACTCAGAGAAGGTATCTTTGTGATTGATAAAGGGCTGGATCTCATAAAAGTCTGGAAAAGGCTTGAACTTCCTTGCAGAGTTTGGAGGTAAGAGCTATGTGATGTTGACTCATATCTGGACTCAAGAAAAATAGAACTGGGATGCTGTCAGCCTCCATCTCTGAGTATGGATGGCTTTTTTCTCCTTCTTGTCAATTCATAGTAGAGGGAGATCTTTTGCAAGCCTGTTATGAACCTCTGCGAGTTGCAGGAAGAAATTGCTAAGTAGTGGTTAAGCTGGTGGGCTGAAGATGGGCAAGTAGAACACTTCATCTAACATACAGCACTGTGGGAGGTAGGATTAGCTTCTCTCTGAAAACTGCAACCACCGACTGTGGGGAAAGGTACTCAAACGTTTTCAATAAGAGCTTTTAAAATGGCGTCATCCCTATGGAGGGCAGCTTGGCAATATTTAAGCAAAAGTACAGGTGGATATATCTTGACTCTGCAGTGTGTGCTCAAGAGAATATATGCCCAGGATTATTAATTGAAGCAGTTTATTTTAGCAAAATATGGGAAACAACTTCAATATCTATCAGTATGAGACAGTGTATTTATATAATGAGATCTCTGCAGCAACACAAAGAAATAAGGTACTTTCCATGAATCGATATGAAAAAACCTCCAAAAGATATTGATTAGGTGAAGACTAAATAACATTAGAATGGAATGCACAATGCGCTGCATTTATTTAAATAGGGCCGAGTACTAAGAAATGCTATTAATTCCTTATATATAAACAAAGAAATCAGAAGGATATATAAGAGGAAAATAAACGTGGTTACCTATGAGTGACAGTGGTGGGAACCAGGAAGATAATGGGTACTTTTTTAAAATATATTTTTAAACTCTTCTGTTTTTTAAGAATGTAAATGCATTTATCTGCATATAAGTGTCGTGGCTGCAATGGTGCATGAGCACGGCCAAAAGGAGCTACCCCACACCTGAGGGCAGGGGCAGTGGCCAAGAGCAGCAACCCCACATAAGAGGTAAAGGAGCAGCCATGAAGAGAGACCCCACGTCCAAGGTAAGAGAAACCCAAGTAAGATGGTAGGCACTGAGAGAGGGGATCAGAGGGATGACAGACTGAAACTACAATTACAGACAACTAGCAGATCTGATCACACAGATCACAGCCCTGTCTAACTCAGTGAAACTAAGCCATGCTGTGTGAGGCCACCCAAGACAACTGAGTCATGGTGGAGAAGTCTGATAGAATGTGGTCCACTGCAGAAGTGAATGGCAAACCACCTCAGTATTCTTGCCTTGACAACCCCATGAACAGTATGAAAAGGCAAAAAGATAGGACACTGAAAGAAGAACTCCCCAGGTCAGTAGGTGCCCAATATGCCACTGGAGATCAGTGGAGAAATAACTCCAGAAAGAATGAAGGGATGGAGCCAAAGCAAAAACAACACCTAGTTATAAATGGCATTGGTGAAGGAAGCAGGGTTCAATGCTGTAAGAGCAATATTGCATAGGAACCTGGGATGTTAGGTCCATGAATCAAGGTAAATTGGAAGTGATCAAACAGGAGATGACCATCAACATTCTAGGAAGCAGTGAACTAAGATGGACTGGAATGGGTGACTTTAACTCAGATGACCATTATATGTACTATTGTGGGAAGGAATCCCTTGGAAGAAATGGAGAAGCCATCATAGTCAACAAAAGAGACAGAAATGCAGTATTTGGATGCAGTCTCAAAAATGACAGAATGATCTCTGTTGGTTTCCAAGGCAAACCATTCAATATCATGGCAATCCATGTCTATGCCTTGACCAGTGATGCTGAAGAAGCTGAAGTTGAACAGTTCTGTGAAAACCTACAAGACCTTCTAGAACTAACACCCCCCAAAGATTCCCTTTTCATTATAGGGGGCTGGAATGCAAAAGTAGGAAGTCAAGAAACACCTGGAGTAACAGGCAAATTTGGCCTTGGAGTACAAAATGAAGCATGGCAATGGCTAACAGAGTT
This sequence comes from Oryx dammah, assembly GCF_014754425.2. NCBI lineage: Eukaryota > Metazoa > Chordata > Mammalia > Artiodactyla > Bovidae > Oryx > Oryx dammah. The sequence continues at coordinate 133,002,973 of NW_024070211.1, forward strand.
TTGCCAAGAGAAAGCACTGGTCATAGCAAACACCCTCTTCCAACAACACAGGAGAAGACTTTACACATGAACATCACCAGATGGTTGACACCAAAATCAGATTAATTATATTCTTTGCAGCCAAAGATGGAGAAGCTCTATACAGTCAGAAAAAACAAGACTGGGAGTGGACTGTGGCTCAGATCATGAAGTCCTTATTGCCAAATTCAGACTGAAACTGAAGAAAGTGGAGAAAACCACTAGACCATTCAGGTATGACCTAAATCAGATCCCTTATGACTATACAGTGGAAGTGAGAAATAGATTTAAGGGACTAGATCTGATAGAGAGAGTGCCTGATGAACTACGGACAAAAGTTCATAACATTGTACAAGAGATAGGAATCAAGACTATCCCCAAGAAAATCAAATGTGAAAAAGCAAAATGGCTGTCTGGGGAGGCCTTACAAATAGCTGTGAAAAGAAGGAAAATGAAAAGCAAAAAAGAAAAGGAAAGATATACCTATTTGAATGCAGAGTTCCAAAGAATAGCAAGGAGAGATAAGAAAGCCTTCCTCAGTGATCAGTGCAAATAGAAGAAAACAATAGAATAGGAAAGACTAGAGATCTCTTCAAGAAAATTAGAGATACCAAGGGAACATTTCATGCAAAGATGGGCTCGATAAAGGACAGAAATGGTAGAGATCTAACAAAAGCAGAAGATATTAAGAAGAGGTGGCAAGAATACACGGAAGAACTGTACAAAATAGATCTTCATGACCCAGATAATCTTGATGGTGTGATCACTCACCTAGAGCCAGAGATCCTGGAATGTGAAGTCAAGTGGGCCTTAGGAAGCATCACTACGAACAAAGCTAATGGAGGTGATGGAATTCCAGTTGAGCTATTTCAAATCCTGAAAGATGATGCTGTTAAAGTGCTGCACTCAATATGCCAGCAAATTTGGAAAACTCAGCAGTGGCCACAGGACTGGAAAAGGTCAGTTTTCATTCCAATCCCAAAGAAAGGCAACGCCAAAGAATGCTCAAACTACTGCACAATTGCACTCATCTCACACGCTAGTAAAGTAATGCTCAAAAATCTCCAAGCCAGGCTTCAGCAATATGTGAACTGTGAATTTCCAGATGTTCAAATTGGTTTTAGAAAAGGCAGAGGAGCCAGAGATCAAACTACCAACATCTGCTGCATCATCAGAAAAGCAAGAGAGTCCCAGAAAAACATCTACTTCTGCTTTATTGACTGTGCAAAAGCCTTTGACTGTGTGGATCACAGTAAACTGTGGAAAATTCAGAAAGAGATGGGAATACCAGATCACCTGACATGCCTCTTGAGAAACCTATATGCAGATCAGAAAGCAGCAGTTAGAACTGGACATGGAACAACAGACTGGTTCCAAATAGGAAAAGGAGTATGTCAAGGCTGTATATTGTCACCCTGCTTATTTAACTTCTATGCAGAGTACATTATGAGAAATGTTGGGCTGGAGAAAACACAAGCTGGAATCAAGATTGCCAGGAGAAATATCCATAACCTCATATATGCAGATGACACCACCCTTATGGCAGAAAGTGAAGAAGAACTAAAGGGCCTCTTGATGAAAGTGAAAGAGGAGAGTGAAAAAGTTGGCTTAAAGCTCACATAAAACTAAGATCATGGCATCCAGTCCAATCACCTCATGGTGAATAGACCAGAAAACAGTGGAAACTGGCTGACTTCATTTTTTCTAGGCTCCAGAATCACTGTAAATGGTGATTATAGCCATGAAATTAAAAGACACTTACTCGTGGAAGGAAAGTTATGACCAACCTAGATATCATATTAAAAAGCAGAAACATTACTTTGCCAACAAAGGTCCATCTAGTCAAGACTATGGTTTTTCCAGTAGTCACATATGGATGTGAAAGTTGGACTGTGAAAAAAGCTGAGTGCCAAAGAATTGATGCTTTTGAACTGTGGTGTTGGAGAAGACTCTTGAGAGTCCCTTGGACTTCAAGGAGATCCAACCAGTCCATTCTAAAGGAAATCAGCCCTGGGTGTTCATTGGAAGGACTGATGTTGAAGCTGAAACTCCAAACTTTGGCCCCCTAATGCAAAGAGGTTGCTCATTGGAAGAGACCCTGATGAGGGGAGGAGGAGAAAGGGAGGACAGGAGGAGAAAGGGATGACAGAGGATGAGATGGTTGGATGGCATCACCAACTCGATGGACATGAGTTTGGGTGGACTTGGGGAGTTGGTGATGGACAGGGAAGCCTGGTGTGCTGAGGTTCATGGGGCTGCAAAGAGTCGGACATGACTGAGCTACTGAACTGAACTGAAACAAATATTCTTTAAAAACTTAAAGAAAGACCAAAGAGAAGGCTATTCATCTATTTCCTGGTGGTTGCCCTGAGATCTCCAGTCACTCCCATACTGTCTGCAGAGATGGCAAATCCAGTCACAGCCCATATCAGCTTACCCACAGTAAAAGTTGGTGGAGTCATAATGAATGCCATCTCATTTAAATGACAATGTTGACAAATTCCTGGATTCTGAGTGTGGACTAGTGTGAGCGTGAGAAACTTTTGGGGGCTTTGGTCTTAATGTTTTTTGGGGCTTTCATCCCTTTACTGGTTTTACCTCTAGGAATCTACCATGTTCTCATGGAAAAGATCTGAGAATATAATTTTAGAGAATCTGGTAAGGGAAGGGAAAGATTGTTGTATAGTTGCTAAGTCATATCCAACTCTTTTGTGATCCCACTGACTATAGCCTTCCCAGCTCCTTTGTCCTTGGGATTTTCCAGGCAAGTACACTTGAGCAGGTTTCCATTTCCTTCTTCAATAGATCTTCCCAACCCATGGATGAACCTGTATCTCCTACATTGGCAGGCACATTCTTTACCACTGGGCCACCTGGGAAGCCCAAGGGAAAGAGTAATTCTTGTGAAATATGCCAAGAGTGTTCTATTTAATTTCAGCTTTTTTTCAGGGGAAAAGATTTTACCAGAGTCTCATCCTGCCAAGGGAAGGGTATTTCTCACACTCCAGCTCCCTATAGTCAGTCTTCCTGTTTAAACTAAAAATGAAACAAAATGAAAAAGCTAGCACTTTTGAAGGTTCCAGCATAGAGACACAGTCCACTATAGACTGGGGTTTAGTCACAAAATTATAAAACACTTCCTCTCCCCAGGTCTTCCCACCACAACAATATGAGAAAGGAGGATGAGAGCTTAAAGAGTTACACAATACAGGCTCAATGGGGATGAGTGTTTGGAAAACATGAAGTTATTAATAACATGGGGAAAAATAAAGAACATTGGAAGAATTTGAAGTGTGTAGCACCTACAGTTATAGCCAGCATTGAATGTAGCTGAACTGCTAGCCAGTTGAACATAAATTCTCACATATAAAAGATGTCTTTTCCATCATTTCTATTACTTGATGCATCACGTATGGCTTTCAAATAAAACCACAAACCATGCAAGAAGTCATAACAATAACAAAAACAACATAGTCTGAAGAGACAAAGCCATCATCAAAAGCAGACTGATTACATAATACAGATGTTGAAGTTGTCAGGGGTTTAGAGGAACTTTGATGGATGTGTTAAAGACTGTAGTTTTAGAAGTATATAACATACAAAAACAGATGAGTAGTATAAGCAGAGAAATAGAAATTCTAAAAATGAATCAAAAGCAAATGCTAGAAATTGAAAACAAAAGTAAGAGTGTCTTTGATGGTCTCATAAGTATAATAAACTAGACAGAGTAAGAAAAAAAATTAGTGATTTTGAAGACAGGCCAATAGAAATTCCCAAACTGAAATGCAAATATAAAAATAACAATGAAAATAAAAAGCAGAACATCTAAGATTAGTGAGAAAATTTCCAAATGTGTAACTTGTGCAAAGTTGGAATATCAGAAAGAGAAGAGAATGTTGATGTAGAAGAAATATTTAAGTTAGTAATGACTGAGAACTATCCAAAATCAATGGCAGCTACCTAAGCACAGACCCCACGAAGCCCAGAGAACACTAAGATAGATGTCCATCTAGGGATATAATATTCTAGCTGTTAGGAGCCAAAGACAAAAAGAAAATCTTGACTTAAGACTGAGGGGGGAATAATTTAGAACCAGGTAATATAAGAGTACATTGGACTTTTTTTAAAAGAGTGAAGTAAAATATTTAAAATGTTGAAAGAAAATATCCACAACTTACTGTGGTACATATATACAATGGAATATTGCTCAGCCATTAAAAAGGAATGCATGTGAGTCAGTTGAACTGAGATGAATGAACCTAGAGCCTATTATACAGAGTGCAGTAAGTTAGAAAGAGGAAAACAAATATAGTATATGAATGCATATATATGGAATCTAGAAAAAAATGGTACTGATGAATCCATTTGCATGGCAGAAATAGAGATGCAGACATAAAGAACAGACTTGTCCACACAGCAGGGAAAGGGGAGTGTGGGATGATTTGAAAGAGAAGTTTGTATATATGTAAGTATGTATTTATGTGTATATATATATATGTATTACCATGTACAAAATAGATAGCTAGTACGAAGCTGCTATATAACACAGGGAGCCCAGCCTGGTACTCTGTGATGATCTAAAAGGTGGGATAGGGGTTGGGGGGAGGCTTCTGAGGGAGGGTGTGTGTATATATACACACTTATGCCTAATTCACATTGCTGTACCAGAAACCAACACAACTTTGTAAAACAATTACCCTCTGATTAAAAATTAAAAAAAGATACCCACAACTTAAAATTCTATATCCAGCAGAATTGTTCTTCATAATAAAGGAAAAACCAAAACTGAAGGACTTCAGTCTTACCTGAAAGAAATGCTGACAAATGCTCTTCTGGAAGAAAGAAATGATATAGACCAGAAACTTTACAGAGCTACATAAAGAAAAGAAGAGTGTTGGAAAATAAATAAATAAAGGTAAAATATTTTTTATCTTAAATTGAATTGAAGATTTTTTAAAGTTATAATAACATATTAGGTAATTATAGGATGTGAAAAGTGAAATGAATGAAAGCTATGTCATAATAGGGGGAAGAAAGAAGCTAGGAATACTTTGTTAGAAAATACCTGCATGACATATAAAGTGGCATAATGTTGTTTGAAAGTGGACTTGAATTAGTTTTAAAGTGTATATTTTACACTCTAGACAACCACTAAATTTTTTGAAAGTATAACTGATATGCTACAAGAAGAGATAGTCTAATGTACTCACTTAAAACCAGAGAAGGTGGGAAAAATGAGAAAATAAACAATAAAAAAATGCACACATAATAAATAGTAATGAACATGATGAATATATGTCCAGTTATATCAATGGGACTTCTCAGATACTCAGCTGGAAAAGAATACACCTGCAATGCGGGAGACCCCAGGTTGACCCATCATCCTGGGTCAGGAAGATCCACTGGAGAAGGGATAGGCTACCCATTCCAGTACTCTTGGGCTTCCCTTTTGGCTCAGCTGGTAAAGAATCTGTCTGCAATGCAGGAGACCTGGATTCGATCCCTGGGTTGGGGAGATTCCCTGGAAAAGGGAAAGGCTACCCATTCCAGTATTCTGGCATGGAGAATTTCATGGACTGTATAGTCCATGGGGTCACAAAGAGTCAGAAATGACTGAGTTATATCAATAGCCACTTTATTTTTAATTAATTAATTTAATTGGAGGCTATTTACTTTACAATATTGTAGTGGTTTTTGCCATACATTGACATGAATCAGCTGCCACTTTAAATGTGAATTGTCTAAGTAAAGCCATTAAAAGACAAAGATTATCAGAGTGTATAAACAATAAAAAAAGATCCAAATACCCAATACATCAAGAAGACATCACAATCTGAAGTGAATTATAACCTAAAAATGAAGTGGAAAAATGCATGAAGCAAAAGCTGACACAAATGAAATAAATTCACAATACTTGAAAGCTTCAATGCCCCATCTCAATAATTGATAGAAATTGATACAGAAAATCAGCAAAGATATAAACCCCTCCTGTTTCTGATAACTTTCTTTGTCATGAAATCAAATGTGGCCCATATTAATATCATCACTGAAGTTTTTCTTTGATTAGTATTTATGTAGTATTTATTCTTTCATCCCTTAACTTTGTATTGTGGTAAATAGATATAACATTAAAATTTACCACTTTATTTTTATGAGTATCAGTTCAGTTCAGTCGCTCAGTCGTGTCCGACTCTTTGCGACCCCATGAATCACAGCATGACAGGCCTCCCTGTTCATCACCATCTCCCGGAGTTCACTGAGACTCATGTCCATCGAGTCCGTGATGCCCTCCAGCCATCTCATCCTCGGTTGTCCCCTTCTCCTCCTGCCCCCAATCCCTCCCAGCATCAGAATCTTTTCCAATGAGTCAACTCTTCTCATAAGGTGGCCAAAGTACTGGAGTTTCAGCTTTAGCATCATTCCTTCCAAAGAAATCCCAGGGTTGATCTCCTTCAGAATGGACTGTTTGGATCTCCTTGCAGTCCAAGGGACTCGCAAGAGTCTTCTCCAACACTACAGTTCAAAAGCATCAATTCTTCAGCGCTCAGCCTTCTTCACATACATGACCATAGGAAAAACCATAGCCTTGACTAGACGGGCCTTAGTCAGCAAAGTAATGTCTCTGCTTTTGAATATGTTATCTAGGTAGGTCATAACTTTTCTTCCAAGGAGTAAGCATCTTTTAATTTCATGGCTGCAGTCACCATCTGCAGTGATTCTGGAGCCCCCCCAAAATAAAGTCTGACACTGTTTCCACTGTTTCCCCTCTATTTCCCATTAAGTATGGTTCATATAAATATAAATTCTAAAAAAAGCTTTAGAACGAGGAAAATTATCAGGCCTAAAAGAATAATTATATAAAGCTAAAAACATCAATTATCCAAAGACATATTCATTCTAAATGTGCATGCATCTAACAGTATTAAAATATATGAGGTAAAGTGGACAGAACCAAAACTATAAATCCATAAATCCACTATTACAGTTGATTTCAACACCTCTCTTTCAGTAATTGATAAGACGTGTGAGTTGAAATCAGTAATGATACACTTGCTCTGCCCAGAACTGTCCATCAGCTTGATCTAATTGACACTTATAGAACCCCATTCCATCCAACAATAGCAGAAGTCACATTTTTCTCAAGCTCACATGGACCATGCACCCATACAGACCATGTGCCGGGCTAAAAATCTTACCTGGGCATATACTCTGAGAAAACCATAATTCAGAAAAATTATACCTGGAAGAATTGGTGCTTTTGAACTGTGGTGTTGGAGAAGACTCTTGAGAGTCCCTTCGACTGCAAGGAGATCCAACCAGTCCATTCTAAAGGAGATCAGCCCTGGCTGTTCTTTGGAAGGAATGATGCTAAAGCTGAAACTCCAGTATTTTGGCCACCTCATGCGAAGAGTTGACTCATTGGAATAGACTCTGATGCTGGAAGGGACTGGGGGCAGGAGGAAAAGGGGACGAAAGAGGATGAGAGGGCTGGATGGCATCACTGACTCAACGGATGTGAGTTTGTGTGAACTCCGGGAGTTGGTGATGGACAGGGAGGCCTGGCGTGCTGCAATTCATGGGGTTGCAAAGAGTCAGACACGACTGAGTGGCTGAACTGAACTAATACCTGGAAAACAGGGTATATGAAGTGGCAAAGTAATGAACTAGAGACAATACTTATGCTACTTACTCTCACAGGCATTCATTTATTCAACCATTCATACATTCACCAAATATTCATTGACCCTGCTGCATAGATAGTGCTGTACTAGATGCTGAAAGACAGAGTGGAGACCATACAGTTTGATAGGACAGGGACAGAAGGGAATACAGCAGAGTGAGAGGAGACATAAGACAGGTGTATGGATGTATATTAAATACAGGATGGTTACTATGTAAAAACAAACAAATAAATAGAAAAGAATAAAGCCAACAAAAGTCAATATAGTTAGAGCTATGGTTTTTCCAGTAGTCATGAACATATGTAAGAGTTACACCATAAAAAAGGTTGATCAATGAATAACTGATGCTTTTGAATTGTGATGCTGGAGAAGACTCTTGAGAATCCCTTGGACTGCAAGGAAATAAAACTAGTCAATACTAAAGGAAATAAACTCTGAATATTCATTGGAAGGACTGGCACTGAAGCTCCAATACTTGGCCACCTGATGCAAAGAGCCAACTCAATGGAAAAGGCTATGATGGAGAAGTCTTTGCCCAAAAGGAACAGGGAGAAGCTGAGGATGAGATGGTTGGATGGAATCACTGAATGGTCATGAATTTAAGCAAAGTCTGAGAGATAGTGAAGGACAGGGAAACCTGGTGTGCTCCAGTCTATGGGGTCACAAAGAGTCAGACACGACTTAGTGCCTGAACAACAGTAAAAACAACAACAACAACAAAAGGCTAATAAGGACACTGTGAATAACTTTAGGTACATAAATTCTGTAAGTTAGTTAAAGAGGATCAATCACTGGAGACCTACAAACTTTCAAAACGCATCCAAAACTAAATAGATTACTTAAATGGCAATAGAACTATGAAATACATTGAATTTTTAGTTAAATGCCTTTCAATAACAAACATCTTCAAGTCAATATAGTTTTATTGGAGATATTTCCTAAACATTTAAAAATGAAATCACGCCAATTAAACGCATCTCTTTCAGAAAATAGAGGAGGAAGGAAAACGTCCTATCTTGTTTTATGACACAAGGAATTATCCTGACACCAAAACCAAGCAAAGGGAACATGAGAAGAGAAAATTACCAATTGAAATTACTCATGAAAACTTGACATAATCTCCTCTATGGTGCTCTGTGACACGTTGGAGGGATGAGGTGCGAAGGGAGGTAGGGGGGTGGAGTTCAAGAGTGAGGGAACACATGTATGCCTATGGTTGATTCATGTTGATGTCTGGTGAAACAATCACAATATTATAAAGTAATTATCCTCTAATTAAAATAAAAATATTAACAAATACTCAGCAATATATAAAAGAATAATGCCATGTACAAGTAGGGCTTTATCCACTGAATTCAAGGCTGGTTCAGTATTGTAAAATATATAATCCATAATATTAACAGTCTGAAAAAGGAATGCGTAATATCTATCAGTGTCAAAATACACACTGGACATAAAACACCTATTAATGATACAAACTCTAAGAAAACTAACGATAGATAGAAACTTTCTCAACCTGATAAAGGGACTCTACTTAAAACCTTCAACTGTCAGTGTTTTAATGATGAAATGAAATGCTTTATCCTCCACATTAGGAACAAAGCAGGACTCACTATTCCTATCAATACTGAACAGGAATTAAACTATTACAATAAGACAAAAGAAACAAACACAAGGTGTATAGGTTGGAATGGAAGAAATAAGCCTATTTCTACACTCAGATGATATGATCGTGAAGAAAATCTCCACTAATTGACAATATGCAGATACAGACACATACCATTTCTAGAATTAAAAAATGGGATTGGCAATGTTGTTTTCAAAAGTCATACACAAAATCAACCTTATTTTTGTTTATCTGGGATGAACAAATGGAAAATAAATGTAAATAATTATGCCACTTACAATAATTTCAACAATATACTTCTTTGGTATAAATCTAACAGAACTTGTAGGGAATCTGGATGCTAATGATGACCACATATTGATGAAAAATCCCTCTGATTTCTTATCTGTAAATAAATGGGGAATTATATCATGTTTATGGATTGAAAGGTGTAATGGCATAAAGATGCCACTTCTCCCCAAATTGATGTACAAATTAAATATAATACGAATAAAGATTCAGATAGGATTATTTATAAATATATACAAGCTTATTATTAAAACTGTGTACAAAGTCAAAAGAGCTAGAGTAACCAATATAAGTTTGGAAGAAAAAAGAAAGTCAGAGGAGTAATATGATCATATTTACTGTAAAGTCACAGTAATGACGTCAATTGGCATTTCCAAGTGGGTAAATGCACAAATCCAAGGGCCTAGGTGGAAAGCCCATGTAAACCACCCACCTGTACTTTGATGAGAGAACAGAAATAAAAGGAGAGAGATAGCTTATTCAACGAGTGGCATTTGACCAACTGTGCATCCACATATATAAACATGTTCAATGCAAAGATTTAGCTCAAACTGCACTACAAATTTAAATATATAATCCAAACCTATACAATTTTACAGGAAATATAGGAATGAATCTCTTTTACCTTGGACTACAAGGAGATCCAACCAGTCCATTCTGAAGGGGATCAGCCCTGGGAGTTCTTTGGAAGGAATGATGCTAAAGCTGAAACTCCAGTACTTTGGCCACCTCATGCGAAGAAGTGACTCATTGGAAAAGACTTTGATGCTGGAAGGGATTGGGGGCAGGAGGAGAAAGGGACGACAGAGGATGAGATGGCTGGATGGCATCACTGACTCGATGGACATGAATCTGAGTGAACTCTGGGAGTTGGTGATGGACAGGGAGCTGCGTGCTGTGATTCATGGGGTCGCAAAGAGTCAGACACGACTGAACGACTGAACTGAACTGAACTGAACTGAACTGAGTCAGTGAGCACTTACATATGACACATAAATGTGCAACCCATAAAAGAAAAAAAATGCATCAGAATTCATTCAAATATATAAAAAAACAACTTTTGTTCTGCACAATAAACAGTTAAGAGAATAAAAAAAATAAACAGATTGGGAGAAATTTGTATATCACCTATACAACAAAGAATTTGTGTCCAAATTATATAAAGAATTCTCAAAACTCAAGAATAAGAAAGCAAACTGACTGAAAAGCAGGCAAAAGATTTGAATAGACACTTTATCAAAGAGTATACACAGATGGCATATAAGTACTTGAAAAGATGTTCAATCATGATAGAAATGCAAATTAAAACCACAATGAGACTGCCATATGCTTATCAGAATGGCTAAAAACAAATACTGACTGTATTGAGTACTGGTGATAATGTGTAGCAACTAGATTATGTAGGTTACTGGTGAAAATGTAAAATGGTATAGCCACTCTGAAAAATAGTTTGGTAGTTTCTTATGAAGTTACACATACACTTATCATATGTCCCAACAATCACACAACTGGGTATTTAGCTGAGTGAATTAACCATTTAATTTACACAGATATCTGTACACAGACATTTAGCAGCTCTTCTCTCAAACAGCAACAACCAAAAACAACCCAAACAATCTCTACCTGGTGACTGGCTGAGGGACCTGCAGCACATCCATGCAATTGCCTACTACACAGCAATCCAAAGGAATAAGCTACTGAAAAATAAAGTAACTTGAATGACTTTCAGAGACATTATGATGGGGAAAATAAGCCAGTCTCAGAAGGTTCCATATTGTATAATTTCATCCTTGAAGAGACAAAACTAGTGACAGAGAACCGATGGATGCTTAGAGAGAGAATGGGCATGTGACCTCAAAGAGATGGGGCAAAGGAGTTTTTGGAATATTGGAACTATTCTGGGTCTTATAATCATGTCTGTGTTAATTATACATGCATTAATATTAAGGTTCATGAGTTTATACATAAAAGCATTAAAATCATGTTGCATTTGTTCATTTCAATACGTGTTTATTGAGCAGCTACATTGTGGTAAGACTGTACTCATGTAGCCAGACCCAAAGCTTGCTGCTTTTCCTTAGGAACCCTTGGTCTGAGATACTTTGTTTGTTCAGAGAGTGTTGTCGTCACAGACTCTGAAAAACCAAGCTGTTTGTATGAGGCCCCAAACCCTCTCCACCCCAAATTCAGTTCCCTGCTGAGGCCACAGATGGTATTCCAGAAGCAGGTCCTGATTAGTATGTAAAATATCCTTCACTGAGCTATGGCTGACTTTTGAAGGACATCACAATGCCTGTCAGGTTCCTGTCAGAAAATATAATGCTGTTGATAGAGATAACAGTAGAAATGGAGGAGACAGACTTTGGGATCAGTAGGAGCTGGTTTCCATCTCAGCTTTACCACTAAAAAGCTACTGTGTAGAGCCGAGACTTTTGCATCTCCCCATACATAGATAAGTTCTAAATTCCTTAACTTGGGTTATATGGTTTTCTTTAATTAACAGTAATATTTTGATGTTCAGACTATCTGCCCTGTGATGCAAAATTTCTATACAACCTGGCTCCTCCCTTCACCTCCTCAGAGGAACTCTCTCAGGGTCACTTGAGATACTGCCTCCTGGGCCAAAAGTCCTGAAGTCCTAAAACTTCCCACTGATAAAATGTAACAACAACAACAAAAAGTTACTATGTAGCACAAGGGACTACGTGATACTCCACAATTACCTATATGAGTAAAGAATTGAAAAAAGTAGATATTAATATATGTATATGTATAATTGATTCACTTTGCTGTACAGTATCAGTTCAGTTCAATTTAGTTTAGTTGTTCAGTCGTGTCTGACTCTTTGCAAACCCATGGGCTGCAGCATGTCAGGCTTCCCTGTTCATCACCAACTCCCAGAGCTTAATCAAACTCATGTCCAATGAGTCAGTGATACCATCCAACCATCTCATCCTCTGTCATCCCCTTCTCCTCCCACCTTCAATCTTCCCCAGCATCAAGGTCTTTTCCAAGGAGTCAGTTATTTGCATCAGGTGGCCAAAGTATTGGAGTTTCAGCTTTAGCATCGGTCCTTCCAATGAATACTCAGGACTGATTTCCTTTAGGATGGACTGGTTTGGTCTCCTTGCAGTCCAAGGGACTCAAAAAATTCTCCTGTCAAGAGCCGTGTTAGGCATTACTGACAAAATGGAGGCACAGCCACAACCCCCTCTCTGTCCCGCAGGCACGGACCTGGGATGAAGGAGTTTGGCTTTGTGATTCTGACTTGTTTTTTCCTTTCCTCGGCTGAGTTGACTGTAAAGAATATTAAGGTGTTTATTGTTCTTGAGAGGAGCATGAGAAGGCACATAGTCTTCTGCAGCTGTGCTCAGAGAATAATTCATAGAGTTAATCGCTGACATTTGCTCAAGGACTTTTACAAAAGAGTGTTCCAGGATGAGCACACAGGCTGCAGGTTGAGACCATGGGAGGGATTGCTATCTGAAGCCTATTTGTGAGGAAAGTGTTTATGGCAAAAGAGTTTGCTGAATTTAGGGCTTAGGAATAATTAAAATAGTTAGAAGCTAAAGATTTAAGGAATGTTGTAATGTTAGCATATTCTACTATAGCTTATAGAAATTAGGGACTTTAGAGATATTATTAGCTAGAAGCCCTTTCTAAGAAATAGTGAGCTTAGGATACTAGGGGCAAACAAGACTTAGAAAGAAAAGAAATAAACAGGAATGTGGTATGCAGTCCAGACATTAACATGAGTTACAGTGTATTCACAAGGACACATGAGAAAAAGTAGATAAGAGAATCACTGAGGAAGAAACTCCTTTTGAGGGGCAACAATGATTTATGGAGACAAAAAATCTGGGTCAGTGGGAACTGAAAATATCAAACCTCTGACCTAATGCTTTTGTAAAAGTATAAAAGAGAATCATAAGCTTGAAATAAACAGGCAGTCCAAGAAAACTGAGAGGCTGACTCAGTTTCTCACCAACACCGCTCATCTCTTCAGGTTGAATCCCTGGCTGCTGGAGCTTGACTCTGGCATTCTCCAACACCACAGTTCAAAAGCATCAATCCCTCAGTGCTCAACCTTCTTTGTAGTTCAATTCTGACATCCATACATGACTACTGGAAAAGCCATAGCTTTGACTAGACAGACTTTGTTGGCAAAGTAATGCTTCTGCTTTTTAATATGCTGCCTAGGTTGGTCATAACTTTTCTTCCAAGGAGCAAGTGTCTTTTAATTTCATGGTACAGCATAAACTAACACAACATTGTAAATAAACTCTATTCCAATAAAAAAGAGAATAACTCATAACCTGCCTGTATGAGACTCAGGATCTTCCTGAGATTCTCTTCTGTCAGTCAGAAAAGGAGAAAATACCTTACTTGTAGACTGTTATAAAGATTAAATTAGATGGAATAATTTATCTAAAACATGCTAGTAGAGTCTTGACCCTTAAGGGAGCACTCAGTTAGTGGCAGTCTCCTGTCTCTTTGTGAGAAAATTATTATGTTATTTAATATTACCTTAGTGTTTATACAATCATATTTGTGATTAAGAACATACATATGATTAAGAATTCTTTAATTTATTATGTCATTTATCATAGTATTCATTTAAGAATGGTTACAGGCACCCAAGGCTGAAGTTATAAGTGAGGAGTGAGCCTGGGCCTCTGTATGCCCAAGGCTGGGGTCTTCCCAGTGGGTCTGCTAGTGCATTGCCTCAAGCAACCAGTTTGGAGAGCTAAGGTGGCACAACCTATTGTGGTTGTAATAAACATGCTTAAAATGTCAACTGAAGTTGGGCTTTTCTGGAATTTTCCAGTTGTGGGTTGCAGAGGGGGAAATGGAAAGTAGAAATGTATTGGTCTCCAACCATGCACTGAGTCCTTTGAGTTGCCCAGCTCCTGGAGGCTAGATAGGACATTAATTCGCATGATTTTTAGTCCTTAAGCCCACATTTATTTTAGAAAACAATGGGCAAGTGGCAGTCTCTACAGATTGAAAATTTCCTATCTTGGATTTGCATAAAACATGTACCGTTTGCCTTCTTTGTAAGAGAGTCTTAATATACGCCCTTAAGCTTAGGATTTCGGATTCAATTAGAATCCCTCAGTGTTTCTCCAGTGTTTTGCTTGTGTTACCCACATAGTGACTATTTGTCAGACAGATGAAACTTCCTATGCTTAGGAAAAGATCACCTGTAAATAGGTATGGCCACCATTTCAGTTCTGACTCACTGGAATCTGACACATGATCTGTCCTTACCAAAACACTTCAGCCAATACATGAATCTATCTGTTAGAGCCATGTCTCTAAAACTCTCCCCAGTTGACTGAAAAAGAAGAACAAGCCTTCTTGCAATGGCTATGGCATTATAAATTGGGAAATTCAAAGAAAAGAATCTTGGGTAGCTATGTTTCCTTTGGAGCAGGTTATATTTTTTCATTAGGCTGAGCATCCCTTATTTTATGTGATGTCATACTTTTTACATTTTCCCATTGCAGCATAAGTGAGTGGAAAATTGTCCATCTGTTTTTGTTTGCAGCTCTAATTTATTAAATTTGGCTCAAATGATAAATTCAGTATGACACCCAGAAAATCTCTTCAGTTATATTCCATCAGTTCTAAAAGTAAAACATGACTCTCAGTACAGTGAATGAACTGTTTTATTTGTCACATTGCTCACTGGATTTCTTGCTTCATATTGGCAATTAAAACATGGGCTGTTCACATCCTTTTGCCATCAGGTTTAGGAGAGGCATTTTTACTTCTTTCCTCTACTAAATTGGAACATTCTGAAAATATTTAGTTTTTGTAACAGGTATTGACTGAAGAAGATATGGTGATACAAGAACTCAGTGGGGTTCCAAACTGAAAAATGTCATCTCTGCCTGATGCATATGACTTTGAAACAATAATTGTAGTACTTCTGTGCTTCCATTTCCATAAGCATAAAATGGGACTATGTGTGCTCATCTTTTAAGGGTTGTGAAAATTAAAAATTGGAATATATTAGGCAACTGTACATGTTCTTCAAGTATTTATTTCACTCCTGCACTACCTAAAGGAAGACTTGTGGATTTTACTTTTGGGAGTCAGTTACTAGTTTATTGACTCTCATCTCTGAATACACCCTCCAGTATATGATCTGTGATAAGCAATAGAGCTCCAATGAGAATTTCTCCCCCACAGTGGTATCAATGCTCTGCTTTTCAGCAGAGGTGCTGGTGGACACTGAAGGAGGAAAGGGCTCTCCTGCAGTCTCCAATGTGTACTGGAAGTTGATATGGATGAAAGGAATACAGGTCACCCAGACGATATGAGCAAGTAAAACTATCTATTCTCATATGTGGTATGATACTCTACAAAGAAAGTCCTAAAGATTCCACTAAAAATCCTATAGAGCCAATAAAGAAATTAAGAAAATTTATATGTGAGTGAAGTCACTCAGTCGTGTCTGACTCTTTGCAACCCCATAGACTGCAGCCTGCCAGGCTCCTCTTTCCATAGGATTTTCCAGGCAAGAATACTGGAGTGGGTTACCATTTCCTTCTCCAGGGGATCTTCCTGATCCAGGTCTCCCACACTGTAGGCAGACTCTTTACCATCTGAGCCACCAGGGAAGCCCAGGAAGAAAATTCACATGGTACATGATCAATGAACAATCCAAAAATAAGATTATAATATTAAGAAAACAGTTTTATTTACCACAGCATCAAAAGAATAAAATATTTAGGAATATATTAATGAAAGATGTCCAAGACTTGTAAGTTATAAATAGAAAATGTTGTTGAAATTAAAGATGTAAGTAGTGGGCGGTCCTAAGATGGCGGAGGAATAAGACAGGGAGACCACTTTCTCCCCCACAAATTCATCAAAAGAACATTTCAACGCTGAGTAAATTCCGCAAAACAACTTCTGAATGCTGTCAGAGGACATCAGGCACCCAGAAAAACAGCTCATTGTCTTCAAAAACTGGTAGGGAAAAATATAAAAGACAAAAAAAGAGACAAAAGAGGTAGGGAGGGAGCTCCATCCTGGGAAGGGAGTCTTAAAAAGAGAGAAGTTTCCAAACACCAGGAAACACTCTCACTGCCGAGTCTGTGGCGAGCCTTGGAAGCACAGAGGGCAACATAACAGGGAGGAAAAATAAATAAATAATTAAAATCCATAGATTATGAGCCCCATGGTAACTCCCCCAGTGGAGAAGCAGCACAGACGCCTGCATCCGCCACTAGCAAGCGGGGGCTGGGCAAGGAGGTGCAGGCTGCATTGTTTTTTAAGGATTGGGCCTGAATGCCCCAAGTGTAACCAGAGCGAACTATCTTTGGCTAGCAATCCAGACTGTGGGTTAGCTACCATGCGAAAAGCTCTAACATAAGACACCACCAGGACTGTGCACAGAACAAAGGATGTAACAGAATTAGCCGGCTGCAGACCATCCCTCTCCAGTGACAGGCAGCCAGAGCTGGAAGGGCCGGAAGGGGACAATAGCAGCCCCAGAGAGACATTTACCAAACTGTAAGCAGGCTTCTTTGTTAACTAAGACTTCTTGGGGTTCTGGACAGTCATCATCCACCTGAGAAGGTGTGCCAGTTGTACACCCAGAAAACTGAGCAGCAGGGAGAGGTGATAAGTTGCAGTGACCGTGCTTGCCAAACACCTGAGCTACTCAGACCTGGGAAGGGCACAAAACACAGGCCCAACCGAGTCTGCACTTCTGAGGACTACTTGAGTGCCTGAGCCTGAGCAGCTTAGACCTGGGAGGTGCATGCAGCCCAAGGCTGGCTTCAGACGGTTCCTGGTGGAGCAACCTAGAGCCTGAGCTGTGTGCGCTGTGAGTGGGGGCAGGCCCAATATGGCTGAGACACTGCAAGCACAAGCCAGTATTGTTTGTTTGCAGCATCCCTCCCTCCCCACAGCGTGACTGAACAAGTGAGCCTAAAAAAAAGTGTCCACCACCACCCACCTTGTGTCAGGGCAGAAATCAGACACTGAAGAGACCAGCAGACAGAAGAAGCTAAAACAGAGGGAACCGCCTTGGAAGTGACAAGTACAATAGATTAAAACACTGTCGTTAGTACTGACTACATAGAAAGGGGCCTATAGATCTTGAGAAATATAAGCCACACCAAGGAACTATCTGAAGATGAACTGACTCCACACCAACAACACCAGAGAAAGTCCTAGATGTATCTTTACTATTTTTATGATCATTCTTTTTTTGTTTGTTTTTTTCTTCTTTTCTTTTTCCTTTTTTTAACATTTTTAAATTTTTAAGTCCTCTATTTCTCCTTTAATTTTATTTTTATAACCTACTATTACTTTTCAAAAAAAGACCCTATTTTTAAAGCAAACTTCATATATATATATATATATTTAATAATTCTTGTGACTTTGTTTTTTTTTTTTTTCTTCTTTTCTTTAATATTGTATTTTTGAAAATCCAACCTCTACTCTAGATTTTTAATCTTTGCTTTTTGGTATTTGTTACCAATTTTGTACCTTCAAAAACCCAATCTTCAGTACCCATTTTTACTTGAGAGCGAGATTACTGGCTTGACTGCTCTCTCCTCCTTTGGACTCTCATTTTTCTCCACCAGGATGCCTCTGTCTCCTCCCTCCCCCTTCTCTTATCTACCCAACTCTGTGAATCTCTGTGTCTTCCAGACGGTGGAGAACACTTAGAGAACTTATTACTGACTGGATCTGTCTCTCTCCTTTTCATTCCCCTCTTTTATTCTCCTGGCCACCTCTGTCTCCTTCCTCCCTCTCCTCTTCTCTGTATAACTCCATGAACATCTCTGAGTGGTCCAGACTCTGGAGTGCACATAAGGACATGATTACTGGTTAGCTTGTTCTCTCCACTTTTGATTCCACCTCATCTCATTGCAGTCACCTCTAATTCCCCCCTCCCTCTTCTCTTCTCTGTGTAACTCTGTGAACCTCTCTGGGTGTCCCTCAATGTGGAGAAAATTTTCATCTTTAACCTAGATGTTTTATCAATGGTGTGCTATAGAAGGAGAAGTCTTGAGACTACTGTAAAAATAAAACTGAAAACCAGAAGCAGGAGGCTTAAGTCCAAATCCTGAGAACATCAGAGAACTCCTGACTCCAGGGAACATTAATCAATAGGAGCTCATCAAATGCCTCCATACCTACCCTGAAACCAAGCACCACCCAAGGGTCAACAAGTTACAGAGCAAGACATACCACGCAAATTCTCCAGCAACACAGGAACACAGCCCTGAGCTTCAATATACAGGCAGCTCAAAGTTACTTCACAACCATTGACATCTCATAACTCATTACTGGAGACTTCATTGCACTCCAGAGAGACGAATTCTAGCTCCACCCACCAGAACACCGACACAAGCTTCCCTAACCAAGAAACCTTGACAAGCCACTGACACAACCCCACCCAGAGCGAGGAAACTCCATAATAAAGAGAACTCCACAAACTGCCAGAATACAGAAAGGCCACCCCAAACACAGCAATATAAATAAGATGAAGGATAGAGGAATACCCAGCAGGTAAAGGAACAGGATAAATGCCCACCAAACCAGACAAAAGAGGAAGAGATAATGATAGTGAAAATGATCCAAATTTTGAAATAAAAATGGAATCATAGATAAATAGCCTGGAGACAAGGATTGAGAAGATGCAAGAAAGGTTTAACAAGGACCTAGAAGAAATAAAAAGAGTCAATATATAATGAATAATGCAATAAATGAGATCAGAAACACTCTGGAGGCAACAAATAGTAGAATAATGGAGGCAGAAGATAGGATAGTGAAATAGAAGATAGAAAGGTAGAAATAAATGAATCAGAGAGGAAAAAAGAAAAATGAATTAAAAGAAATGAGGACAATCTCAGAGACCTCCAGGACAATATGAAACACTCCAACATTTGAATTATAGGAGTCCGAGAAGAAGACAAAAAGAAAGACCATGAGAAAATACTTGAGGAGATAATAGTTGAAAAATTCCCTAAAATGGTGAAGGAAATAATCACCCAAGTCCAAGAAGCCCAGAGAGTCCCAAACAGGATAAACCCAAGGCGAAACACCCCAAGACACATATTAATCAAATTAACAAAAACAAACACAAAGAACAAATATTAAAAGCAGCAAGGGAAAAACAACAAATAACACACAAGGGGATTCCCATAAAGATAACAGCTGATCTTTCAATGGAAACTCTTAAGGCCAGGAGGGAATGGCAAGACATACTTAAAGTGATGAAAGAAAATAACCTACAGCCTAGATTACTGTACCCAGTGAGGATCTCATTCAAATATGAAGGAGAAATCAAAAGCTTTACAGACAAGCAAAAGCTGAGAGAATTCAGCACCACCAAACCAGCTCTCCAACAAATGCTAAAGGATATTCTTTAGACAGGAAATAAAAGAAAGGGTGTATAAACCCGAACCCAAAACAATAAAGTAAATGGCAATGGGATCATACTTATCAATAATTATCTTAAACATAAATGGGTTGAATGCCCAAACCAAAAGACAAAGACTGGCTGAATGGATACAAAAACAAGACCCCTATATAAGTTGTCTACAAGAGACCCACCTCAAAACAGGGGACACATACAGACACAAAGTGAAGGTCTGGAAAAAGATATTCTACACAAATAGAAACCAAAAGACAGTAGGAGTAGCAATACTCATATCAGATAAAATAGACTTTAAAACAAAGGCTGTGAAAAGAGACAAAGAAGGACACTACATAATGATCAGAGGATCAATTCAAGAAAAAGATATAACAATTATAAATATCTATGCACCCAACATAGGAACACTGTAATATGTAAGACAAATGCTAACAAGTATGAAAGGGGAAACGAACAATAACACAATAATAGTGGGAGACTTTAATACTCCACTCACACCTATGGATAGATCAACTAAACAGAAAATTAACAAAGAAACACAAACTTTGTATGATACAATAGACCAGTTAGACCTAATTGATACCTATAGGAGATTTCACCCCAAAACAATGAATTTCACCTTTTTCTCAAGTGCTCACGGAACCTTCTCCAGGATAGATCACATCCTGGGCCATAAATCTAGCCTTGATAAATTAAAAAAAAAATTGAAATCATTCCAAGCATCTTTTCTGACCATAATGCATTAAGATTAGATCTCAATTAGAGGAGAAAAACTATTAAAAATTCCAACATATGGAGTCTGAACAACACACTTCTGAATAACCAACAAATTACAGAAGAAATCAAAATATGCATAGAAATGAATGAAAATGAAAAAGCAACAACCCCAAACCTGTGGGACACTATAAAAGCAGTGCTAAGGGAAAAGCTGATAGCAACACATGCACACCTCAAGAAACAAGAAAAAAGTCAAATAAATAACCTAACTCTACACCTAAAGCAACTAGAAAAGGAAGAAATGGGTAAACCCAGGGTTAGTAGAAGGAAAGAAATCTTAAAAATTAGGGCAGAAATAAATGAAAAGAAAAAAAAAAGAGAGAGACCATAGCAAAACTCAACAAAGCCAAAAGATGGTTCTTTGAAAGGATAAATAAAATTGACAAACCATTAGCCAGACTCCTCAAGAAACAAAGGGAGAAAAATCAAATCAATAAAATTAGAAATGAAAATGCAGAGATCACAACAGATAACACAGAAATACAAAGGATCATAAGAGACTACTATCAGCAATTATATGCCAATAAAATGGACAACATGGAAGAAATGGACAAATTCTTAGAAAAGTACAACTTTCCAAAACTGAACCAGGAAGAAATAGAAAATCTTGAGACCCATCACAAGCACAGAAATTGAAACTGTAATCAGAAATCTTCCAGCAAACAAAAGCCTAGGTCCAGACAGCTTCACAGCTGAATTCTACCAAAAATTTAGAGAAGAGCTAATACCTGTCCTACTCAAACACTTCCAGAAAATTGCAGAGGAAGGTAAACTTCCAAACTCATTCTATGAGGCCACCATCACCTTAATACCAAAACCTGACAAAGATGCCACAAAAAAGAGAAAACTACAGGTCAATATAACTAATGAACATAGATGCAAACATCCTTAAAAAATTCTAGCAATCAGAATCCAACAACACATTAAAAAGATCATACACCATGACCAAGTGGGCTTTATCCCAGGGATGCAAGGATATCCGCAGTATCTGCAAATCAATCAATGTAATTCACCATATTAACAAACTGAAAAATAAAAGCCATATGATTATCTCAATAGATGCAGAGAAAGCCTTTGACAAAATTAAACATCCACTTATGATAAAAACTCTCCAGAAAGCAGGAATAGAAGGAACATACCTCAACATAATAAAAGCTATATATGACAAACCCACAGCAAACCTCCTCAATGGTGAAAAATTGAAAGCATTTCCTCTAAAGTCAGGAACAAGACAAGGGTGCCTACTTTCACCGCTACTATTCAACATAGTTCTGGAAGTTTTAGCCACAGCATTCAGGTGCAGAAAAAGAAAAGGAATCTAAATTGGAAAAGAAGTAAAACTCTCACTGTTTGCAGATGACATGATCCTCTACATAGAAAACCCTAAAGACTCCACCAGAAAATTACTAGAGCTAATCAATGAATATAGTAAAGTTGCAGGATACAAAATCAACACACAGAAATTCCTCGCATTACTATACACTAATAATGAGAAAGTAGAAAAAGAAATTAAGGAAACAATTCCATTCACCATTGCAATGAAAATAATAAAATACTTAGGGATATATCTACCTAAAGAAACTGAAGACCTATATATAGAAAACTATAAAACACTGGTGAAAGAAATCAAACAGAACACTAATGGAGAAATATACCATGTTCATGAATCAGAAGAATCAATATAGTGAAAATGAGCATACTACCCAAAGCAATCTACAGATTCAATGCAATCCCTATCAAGCTACCAGCGGTATTTTTCACAAAGCTAGAACAAATAATTTCACAATTCATATGGAAATCCAAAAAACCTCGAATAGTCAAAGCAATCTTGAGAAAGAAGAATGGAACTAGAGGAATCAACCTGCCTGACTTCAGGCTCTACTACAAAGCCACAGTCATCAAGACAGTATGGTACTGGCACAAAGACAGAAATACAGATCAATGGAACAAAATAGAAAGCCCAGAGATAAATCCACACATCTATGGACACCTTATCATTGACAAAGGAGGCAAGAATATACAATGGATTAAAGACAATTTCTTTAACAAGTGGTGCTGGGAAAACTAGTCAACCACTTATACAAGAATGAAACTAGAACACTTGCTAACACCATACACAAAAATAAACTCAAAATGGATTAAAGATCTAAACGTAAGACCAGAAGCTATAAAACTCCTAGAGGAGAACATAGGCAAAACACTCTCCGACATAAATCACAGCAGGATCCACTATGACCCACCTCCCAGAATACTGGAAATAAAAGCAAAAATAAACAAGTGGGATCTAATTAAAATTGAAAGCTTCTGCACAACAAAGGAAACTATAAGCAAGGTGAAAAGACAGCCTTCGGAATGGGAGAAAATAATAGCAAATGAAGCAACTGACAACTAATCTCAAAAATATATAAGGAACTCCTGCAGCTCAATTCCAGAAAAATAAATGACCCAATCAAAAAATGGGCCAAAGAACTAAATAGACACTTCTCCAAAGAAGACATACAGATGCCTAACAAACACATGAAAAGATGCTCAACATCACTCATTATCAGAGAAATGCAAAGCAAGACCACAGTGAGGTACCATTTCACACCAGTCAGAATGGCTGTGATCCAAAAGACTATAAGCAATAAATGCTGGAGAGGGTGTGGAGAAAAGGGAACCCTCTTACACTGTTGGTGGGAATGCAAACTAGTACAGCCACTATGGAGAATAGTGTGGAGATTCCTTAAAAAAAAAAACTGGAAATAGAATTGCCTTATGACCCAGCAATCCCACTGCTGGGCATACACACCAAGGAAACCAGAATTGAAAGAGACACGTGTACCCCAATGTTCATTGCAGCACTGTTTATAACCGCCAGGACATGGAAGCAACCTAGATGTCCATCAGGAGATGAGTGGATAAGAAAGCTGTGGTACATATACACAATGGAGCATTGCTCAGCCATTAAAAAGAATACATTTGAATCAGTTCTAATGATGTGGATGAAACTGGAGCATATTATACAGAGTGAAATAAGCCAGAAGGAAAAACATCAATACAGTATACTAACACATATATATGGAATTTAGAAAGATCGTAATGATAACCCTGTATGCGAGACAGCAAAAGAGACACAGATGTAAAGAACAGACTTTTGGACTCTGTGGGAGAGGGAGAGGGAGAGGGAGATGGTGGGATGATTTGGGAGAATGGCATTGAAACATATATAATATCATGTAAGAAACGAATTGCCAGTCTAGGTTTGATACAGGATGCTTGGGGCTTGTGCACTGGTATGACCCAGAGAGATAATATGGGGAGGGAAGTGGGAGGGGGGTTTAGGATTGGGAACTCATGTACACCCATGGCAGATTCATGTTGATGTATGGCATAACCAATACAGTATTGTAAAGTAAAATAAAGTAAATATATATATATATATATATATAAAGATGTAAGTAAATAAAATGATAATCATGTTCACAGACCAGAACACAATATTGTTTAGATAGCAACATTCCCTAAAGTGAGCTATAGATTTAACTTAATCCCTGTCAGAATTCCAATTGACTTTTTTCAAACAGAAATTGATAAAGTGTTTCTGAAACACACACCTCCCAATTTCAAAATATATTATAAGACTACAGTAATCATGACAGTGTTTTGTGGCATAGGATAAACATATAGATAAAAAAAAAACATATTGAGTGTCTCAGTTCAGGTCTGTTCAGTCGCTCAGTCATGTCCAACTCCTTGCAACCCGATGAATTGCAGCATGCCAGGCCTCCATGTCCATCACCACCAACACCCGGAGTTCACTCAGACTCACGTCCATCGAGTCAGTGTTGCCATCCAGCCATCTCATCCTCTGTCATCCCCTTCTCCGACTCTCAAGAGTCTTCTCCAACACCACAGTTCAAAAGCATCAATTCTTCGGCGCTCAGCTTTCTTCACAGTCCAACTCTCACATCCGTACATGACCACAGGAAAAACCATAGCCTTGACTAGACGGACCTTAGTCGGCAAAGTAATGTCTCTGCTTTTGTATACACTATCTAGGTTGGTCACAACTTTTCCTCTAAGGAGTAAGCGTCTTTTAATTTCATGGCTGCAGTCACCATCTGTAATGATTTTGGTGCCTAAAAAAATAAAGTCTGACACTGTTTCCATTGTTTCCCCATCTATTTCCCTTGAAGTGATGGGGCCAGAGGCCATAATCTTCATTTTCTGAATGTTGAGCTTTAAGCCAACTTTTTCACTCTCCTCTTTCACTTTCATCAAGAGGCATTTTAGTTCCTCTTCACTTTCTGCCATAAGGGTGGTGTCATCTGCAATCTGAGGTTATGGATATTTCTCCTGGCAATCTTGATTCCAGCTTGTGTTTCTTCCAGTCCAGCGTTTCTCATGATGTACTCTTCATATAAGTTAAATAAGCAGGGTGACAATATACAGCCTTGATGCACTCCTTTTCCTCTTTGGAACCAGTCTGTTGTTCCATGTCCAGTTCTAACTATTGCTTCCTGATCTGCATATAGGTTTCTCAAAAGGCAGGTCAGGTTGTCTGGTATTCCCATCTCTTTCAGATTTTTCCACAGTTTATTGTGATCCACACAGCCAAAAGCTTTGGCATAGTCAATAAAGCAGGAATAGATGTTTTTCTGGAACTCTCTTGCTTTTTCGATGATCCAGCAGATGTTGGCAATTTGATCTCTGGTTCTTGTGCCTTTTCTAAAACCAGCTTGAACATCTGGAAGTTCACAGTTCACATATTGCTGAAGCCTGGCTTGGAGAACTTTGAGCATTACTTTACTAGCATGGGAGATGAGTGCAATTGTGCAGTAGCTTGAGCATTCTTTGGCATTGCCTTTCTTTGGGATTGGAATGAAAACTGACCTTTTCCAGTCCTGTGGCCACTGCTGAGCTTTCCAAATTTGCTGGCATATTGAGTGAAGCACTTTCACAGCATCATCTTTCAGGATTTGAAACAGCTCAACTGGAATCCATCACCTCCACTAGCTTTGTTCATAGTGATGCTTCCTAAGGCCCACTCGACTTCACATTCCAAGATGTCTGGCTCTGGGTGAGTGATCACACCATCGTGATTATCTGGGTCATGAAGATCTTTTTTGTATAGTTCTTCTGTGTATTCTTGCCACCTCTTCTTAATATCTTCTGCTTCTGTTAGGTCCATACCATTTCTGTCCTTTATAGAGCCCATCTTTGCATGAAATGTTCCCTTGATGTCTCTAACTTTCTTGAAAAGATCTCTAATCTTTCCCATTCTGTTCTTTTCCTCTATTTCTTTGCATTGATCAATGAGGAAGGCTTTCTTATCTCTCCTTGCTATTCTTTGGAACTCTGCATTCAGATGCTTATATCTTTCCTTTTCTCATTGGCTTTTCACTTCTCTTCTTTTCACAGCGATTTGTAAGATCTCCTCAGACAGCCATTTTGCTTTTTTGCATTTCTTTTTTTCCATGGGGATGTTATTGATCCCTGTCTCCTCTACAATGTCATGAACCTCCGTCCATAGTTCATCAGGCACTCTATCTATCAGATCTAGTCCCTTTAATCTTATTTCTCACCTCCACTGTATAATCATAAGGGATTTGATTTCGGTCATACCTGAATGGTCTATTGGTTTTCCATACTTTCTTCAATTTAAGTCTGAATTTGGCAATAAGGAGTTCATGATCTGAGCCACAGTCAGCTCCTGGGCTTGTTTTTGTTGACTGTATAGAGTTTCTCCATCTTTGGCTGCAAATGATATAATCAATCTCATTTGTGTGTTGATCATCTGGTGATGTCCATGTGTAGAGTTTTCTCTTGTGTTGTTGGAAGAGGGTGTTTGTGACCAGTGCATTTTCTTGGCAAAACTCTATTAGTCTTTGCCCTTCTTCATTCCACATTCCAAGGCCAAATTTGCCTGTTACTCCAGGTGTTTCTTGACTTTGTACTTTTGCATTCCAGTCCCCTATAATGAAAAGGACATCTTTTGGGGGTGTTAGTTCTAAAAGGTTTTGTAGGTCTTCCTAGAACCGTTCAACTTCAGCTTCTTCAGCATTACTGGTTGGGGCATAGACTTGGATTACGGTGATATTGAATGGTTTGCCTTGGAAATGAACAGAGATCATTCTGTCGTTTTTGAGATTGCATCCAAATACTGCATTTTAGACTCTTTTGTTTGAGGGTCTAGAAATAAATTATTACATTCATGATCAATAGATTTGTGACAAAGGTGCCAACAGTTCAATGGGGAAAATAGTAGTCTTTTCAACAAACTATACTGGGACAATTGGATATCTATTTACAAATCAAATGAATAAATTTAGAGCCTTTTCTCACACATTACTGAAAAATCAACTCATGGAACTAAATGTGGAAGCCTAAACCATAAAACTCTTAAAGATATGCTAAGGAAATAAGCATTTGTGACTTTGGGTTAGGCAACAAATTCTTAGATTCAACATCAATCAAGTCATGAACAACAAAGGAAATTATAGATAAATTGAACTTAATCAAAAATTTTAAAAGTTTTGTATATTAAAGAACATTATCAATAAAGTAAAAAGACAAAAAATAGAGTGGGAGAGAATATTTGTATATTATATAGCTGATACAGGCTTAACATCTGGAATATATAACAAACTTTGTCACTGCAACAGCAAAATGATAAACAACTCATAGATGGAATATTTAGACATTTCTCAAAAAAAGTTAAACAAATGATTAGTATGCTCATGAAAAGATATTCAGCATCACTGGGCTTTAAGGAAATGAAAACTAAGCACAATAAGATATCACTTCATACTAATGAATATCGCTAAAATAAAAAATAAATAAGATGTTGGTGAGAGATGTGGAGAAATAGGAGCCCTCAAATATTCCTAGTGATGATGTAAAAGATATAGCCACTGTGAAAAATAGTTTGGTAGTTTCTCAAAAAGTTAAACAGAACTATCACATGACCAGTGATTTCACCGTTAGGAATATATCAAGGGAAGTAATATTTTCCTGCAAAAAAAAAAAAAAAAAGCTTTGTACATTAATTTTCATAACATCATTATTCATAATACTGAGAAAGTGGGAAAATAAATCCCAACTGATGATTGAATCTAGAAAATGTGGTATAGTATATCCATGTAATTGAATATTATTTGGCCATAAAAAAGAACATAGATGTGCTCTATGGAAGAAGCCAGTCACAAAGGACCACATATTGTTTGAGTCCATTCATATGAAATGTCTCAAATAGGCAAAGCCATAGAGACAGAAAGTAGACTGGTGTTTGCCTCTGGGGAGAGGATGGGACAATTCAGAAGTGATTGCTATTAGGTGCTGGGCTTCTTTTGAGGGTGATGAAAATGTTCTAAAATGAATTGTGGTAAAGTTGCACATCTTTTCAGAAATGCAAAAACCCATTGAATTGTACCTAACTAGGTGAATTTCATGGTATATGAATTCTATCTCAAAGCTGGAAAGGGCCTATCTCAGAGCTGGTAGGTCCTCTCAGGCCATCTGTTAACACCGCCTTCTGACTGCAGTCATCATTCCTCTTTGCTGTTTCAACAAATGGACCTGCAAGGGAGATCAGAGTGTCCTTCCTGAGAAGCAGAGTTACCAGCAACATTTCATTTCAGGATGTGTCTGCAAAGCCACTAATTAAATCTGATGCTCTCTAGGATCTGCACTTGCTCCTGGAAGAGTTTTGAGCTGGTTTTCAAATCCGTTGAGTGCTTAATATTTCCTCAACTCTGATTGTGCATCTTGCTCAAGTTCATACTGGCCAGTGTTTAGTTTTTGTTCTTCTATTTTAGCAGCAAAGACATTTATTTCATTTTAACAAATCCCTGAGTGACAAAATAAGGAAGTTTACTGATGAGGTTATACATATATATATACTTTTCAAACATAAGAGTAAGTTTTATTTTAATTTCTATCGAGATAATCATCATCATCATGGACACAAACTGTAGAAACAGGATGATTTTTCTCATAATGAAAAATATATGATATAGAAAAGACATGTTAATTTTATAGCTTAACTAATATCTATTTCAATAAACCTTTGCAAAGGAAAATTGTGTTATTATGAGCAAGGTCACACTACCAGAGTATTCTAACTTTCCTGGATCAGAATTTGGTATTTTTAATTGGATGGCTTTATTATAGCCTCATTGTGGCCTTTTCTGTCTTCGTTTGATAAACATATTATTTATAATGCAGGCACATAGACTTTCTAAGGACATACTTTTCAATTGCCTTTCTAGGGACAATTCTCTAGTTTATGCCTAATTTATACCTTTGGGGCAATAGTCACAATTAGTTATTCAGTTATATAGTTCTTTTTAGTTTAAGCATTCTCAGAAATGCATTTTTAATATTTCTGAAGCTTTGTTTTATTTATTTATTTTAACTTTATTTATAATAATATTCTGGTCACTAAACAACTGAATACTTCACATACATACGGAGTAAGGCAGTTTTGAAAATGCTTTCACTGCCATGGTACCATATGACCTCCTTGTCCCAGGGCCTCCTGGGTGGTGGCAGGCCTTGGACTGGGGTCTGCACAGAATTTTTCTCCCTCCAACTGCCTCGAATAACTCTTTAGGTGACCCCCCCACTCGAGCCACCTCCTCCCTATATCTTTCTGGGTCCTTCATCCTGCTATGCAGGACTCCACTCTGGGGCAGCATGGACCAAGGCACTTTGAGGGACAAGACAATTGTAAAGTGATGTATCATGACCAGTGCCTACACTGGAACACTTAAATTTTTATTTCCTTCCTTCTTCCCACCAACAAATATATTGTGAGCAACTTTGCTATGTCAAGCAGAGTGCTGAGTGCTCAGGACATCACCTGCCCACTCTGCTTTAACTATCAGTTCTGCAGCACACACACACCCGCAGAAGCAAGTGGCAAGAGGCTCACTCCTCAGCCAAAGTGTGGGCTACTTTAGCTTCCCCAATTCAAAGCTGTTCAGCTGCTAACACTGCTTCATACTTTAAACCTTACCTAGAGATTGCTAAGAGCCTTAACTGTAACACCTTCATGCATGGAATCCTTTGCTTGGGCTTCAGCCCCAGCTCTCACCTCCATTTCTGCCTGGTACAGTTTTGGCCTTACCCAATCTCTCTCTGGCTTCCCCAACGGTGGTACTTCCCTAAGGATGCTTCCAGATCACCTGTATCATTTGTGAAACTGCATGTTCCTAAGCTCCAATGATGTCTGCATTCAGGAGAACTAAAATTCTGCACTTTCCACAAGCTCACAAGGAACATTATAGTTTGAGAACCATTGCTTTAGGCAGGAAAGAAAAAAGACAAAAACACATTTAAAAAAACTGCTTAGAAGTCAAGTATGGAAAATATATGGTTCCTTCCCTTCAGTGAAGCTCAGGAAACTATAATTTATATAGCACCTATATATGTCGGTGTCTGAGATAGGTGCACTCATTTAATCCCTAAAGTGCCCTTTGAAGGATGGATTATACCTGCCTCCTGTTAGCCAAGGTGCCCATGGAGGCCAGAATCTACCCCAAACCATAACCTCTTTCCTGCAGAGCCATAAAGGCACAAGGGATAGTGACTAAGGGGTGGAGAAATAACCTTTATCTTTACCTGCAAATTTGACACACCAGACATGAGGTGTGAGGAGGTGGATGTGGAGAAAGTCATTTTTCCTAAGCCAGTCAGACCTAGATGCCTTCTGGCCAAAAAAGTCTGTCAGACCAACTGTTCCGTCAGTGCCCCCCATATGTCCCTACCTGCCAGACCCAAATCTCACCTTGAAGCAGGAAAGTTGCAGGGTGGATGCACAGAGCCAGGTGTGAGCTGGCCCAGGACAAGTTCCCACCCAGCTCTAGCTTCAGTTGGTAGAGAGAAAGAGAGGAGGGTCGTGGCATGCATCATTCTGCAGAGGACCTGCTCTGAGCCCTCAGGTCCCAGCGCAGAGGGAGAAGGCAGAATGACGGCTGTATTCACACCAAGGTGCAGTGACTCCCAAAGCACAGCCTCTTCCAGCCCCAGGGGTACAATTCAGCCTGAACCTGGAGTGTGAGCCACTGTCTGATCCTCAGAACCCCCCGGAATCCTTGCTAAGACCCTAGACCACTCTCCTGGAAACTCTGATTCACTTTGTCTGCCAGAGGTCCTAGATTTTGATAAGAATCAGGCAGTCCTTATCACCAGGAAGGTTTGGGCTTGGAGTGAGGAGGCTGTGAGGAGTGGGCAGAGAAAAGGCCTGTGAACCAGGCCCATTGGGCTTCAGTCCCAAAGCCCCTGCTTCTGCCACTCCCTTTTCCACAGCCTGCTCTGTGCTGGAGGAGAGCTCAGGCCCCTCCTACACATGCTGTGTGGGGATAGATGCCCAGAATCTGGACAAGAACAGATCAGAAATGCAAACCTAGGAGGTTGGAGGCTGAGTTGAAGTGGGCAGCATAGAGCTGGGGGAGCAGACACGTCTATCTGTGTCAGTAACAGCATCCTAAAGGAGCCCAAGGAAGGCTGAGGGCCAGGTGAAGTGACCTGGTCCACATTTGGCCTTGTGTATGGGGGCTGTGCCAGCCTGGCAGTTCTCCCTTTTGCAGTAGTGGTAACCCTTCCTCCTGCCCCTGGGTTTGTGGATGCTTCAGACTTAGGAGTGAGGAAGAGATCATCCTAAAGTTTCAAGTATTTCCTTCATAGCACAAAGACTTTGGCAGCATTTTCTCCACTACCCTTGTTGAGGTAGAGATCATGACAAGTTAGTTACACAGGAGCACTCAATTGGGGGCCACATGTTTCACAAAACATTTCTAGGGATTGACTTTTCCAGCCACTGGAGGCTCGTCTGTCCCTTTATCTCCCACCAGAAGTCCTCCATTCTAAGGCTTATGTCAAGAGATGCTGCAGAGACAAAAAGCGCAGTGTGAAGCCTGGCCTGGCCTTGCTGTCTTTGACCCATCATCTTCTGCAGTAATTTCAGAGCCACTACTAGGCTGTGACCTAGTGAGTGCAGCAGGAATTTGGGACACTTAGGTGAAAGTCCTATCCTGTGTGACTCACTGGCCTAAATGTCACAGACAACACAAGGCTTCTGGTTTGTACTCTCCCTCCCGGTGACCTTGGGGACCTCCATACCCTCCCTGGGCTTTAGTCTCAACATCTGTGAAAGTAGCAGACATAGCTATGAAATAGAAGCTTAGAGCCTGGAGCCCCTGCCGCACACCCACAGGGGATAGCACTCTTGGGGTACCCCCAGAAGCCCAGTGACTCTCTGACTGAGCATACTCTCATACACTCCACTGGGAGTGTTGGAGAGCTATTGTTCAAGGTAGCCAGAGCTGCTCAAAGTGATTTTTCTCATTGTAAATCACAGCACTGCTTTGCAGTTTATGTTGAGCAGGGTTTATTATTTTCTTAAATAAGCCATTCATGAAATTGAACTAGAAGTCAGAGGAAGAGAAAAAAAAGAAAAAAAAGCAAGCCAAGTCATGTTTCATGAAAAACCACAATAAAAATAATTATCCAGAGGGCTTGACCAACAATTTTTCATTTTTTACTGAGAACAAAAGGCCTTGAGGTGAATGGGAAAGAGGCTGGAGTGTAGGAACTCCTGGGTGCAGCCCCCACTTGGGTACTCCTGTGTAACTAGGGTCTGATCCTGCCCCATTTCTGAGCAGCAGGCAGACTGGTGAGTTTGAGGCCCTGCCTGCTCTGAGACTTGGCATTCGTGATCACAGGGCTGGAGGAACCAGGAAAAACCACAGTACAAGGAACTCAGGTGGAGACTCCACTGCAGGCAAGAATGTAGTGGATGCCTGTCATGCCCAGGACCTTCTGTGCATCATGGGGCCTGTGAACCTGCCCATGGTCTGTGGCCGTCTCACTGAGAAGTCAACAATGGGAGCCATGTGGTTTAGTGCTGCATGGTGAGTGGCTGCTTAGGTGCAGGGTGCACAGGGAACATAATTGCAGGGGAAGAGGTTTACCTCCACAGAGGGCATGGAAAGGGAGGCTGAGCACTGAGTGATGCAGTGGGCTAACTTCAGGTGTGGAAGGAGACATGTGAGCTGAGGTCAAGTCAGGACCCATGAATTCCTACACCTGAACCTTTGTGCCAATTGACCTTGTCAGCAACAGGAAGGGGTGGGAGATCAGGGGTGGCAGTGGGGGCATGATTCTTTAAGTCATCCTTTAGTAAATCCCATCATTTTCCTCAGTTTTTACAACTGAGGCTGAGAAAGTTTAGGTGATTGTTCCTAAGCTGCACAGCTCACAGAGGTAAGGGAAAATCCTTGAGCCCTAGTTCTCTGACTTCTTGATGCTAAGCAATGCTCTTCTTATGAGACCAGGCTTGTTCTGGCCCAAGGAATAAGTTTTTACCTGTGGGTAATCTTGAGAAGTAAGCAACAGAGAGTGTGTTCTTGGTTCAGGTCTTAGTGCAAAGCCATTTCCCATGTTTGGTGTCAGCCAATTTAGCAGTTCTCTACTGGCTGTATACCCTGTCTTGGGTACTTGTGTGGGTGCTGGGGACAAAAAGCAGAGAGAAATGGGGCTGGTGTTGAAGGATGGAAGACACAAGGCAACATTCATTCATTTATCTGCCCAAGAAGACTCATTATTTTCTTCTCCTGTGTCAGAGCTGAGATGAGATTTAGGGGCACAGTGAGATGAGGGAAGCAGCTGTGGTCCCTTCATAAATGCATCACACCCAACAGGGGTGAGTCCCATGAAGGGAGTCCTGACCGATTTAGTGGCAACCGTGGTGAGAGGACAAAGGCCTTTGAGGTAACGCTCCAGGTGATGAGTGGGAAGCCTTGCTTTAGGATGAAAGGGGAATCTGACCCACTGGAAAATAACCTGTGCTTCTAAAGTCCTGGGTAAACCAGGTGCTATTGCTCCTGGTGTGGAACCAAGTCAGATGTGGATACACTTGTCATATAGAGAAGAAGCCCCAGCCTCTGGGAGGCAAGACTACCAGCAGAAAGGCAGGTTGACTGGTGGCCACTTTCTCCTTAAGTAGGATAAAACTGTAATTTATCATTCAAACCAGGTGACTATTGGGCATGAAAGGATACACTCTTGATAATTATGCTGGGTCAATTGTTTCCGGCCAACAGAAGTGCATCACCCTTCACTTAGAAAGCACCCCCCAAAGGAACCCCCAAAGCCTTCAATGGGGAGATAAGCAGATGTCAGCAGAGCAGCTGGGGTCTCCAAGATCAGAACCTTAAAGGCTACTGCTGCTGCTGCTCAGTTGCTTCAGTCATGTCTGACTCTGTGCAACCCCATAGACGGCAGCCCAACAGGCTCCCCCGTCCCTGGGATTCTCCAGGCAAGAACACTGGAGTGTGTTGCCATTTCCTTCTACAATGCATGAAAGTGAAAAGTGAAAGTGAAGAAGTCACTCAGTCATGTTCGACTCTTAGCAACCCCATGGACTGCAGCCTACCAGGCTCCTCCATCCATGGGATTTTCCAGGCAAGCGTACTGGAGTGGGGTGCCATTGCCTCTCCATGTCCCAGGAAACCTGGTGGATGTGTTATCCAGGCTTCTTATCGCTTGAAGCTATGGATTGAATTCCAGTTTGTGTTCCTTTGTACCTGGGTTATCCTTTCCCTCTGCGTGCCCCTGGTGAAGTTCTTGTTGTCAGTAGTGGGAGGTGATGAGGGAGGGGCAGACCTTTAAGATCAGCATTTAAACTAGGGTTCTGTCCTTCCTGCATGATCTTACACACATTATCTAATGGACAGAACCTCGGCATTTTTGAAAAGGTCTAGGATAATTTCCACCTCACAGGCCGTGAAAGCATGCATATGGGCAGAATCCTGTCAGTTACCTCCTCCCTTAGCCTTTTATGTGCATTTGCTCT
This sequence comes from Oryx dammah, assembly GCF_014754425.2. Classification (NCBI taxonomy): domain Eukaryota; kingdom Metazoa; phylum Chordata; class Mammalia; order Artiodactyla; family Bovidae; genus Oryx; species Oryx dammah. The sequence continues at coordinate 133,037,613 of NW_024070211.1, forward strand.
TTCCTTCAACCAATCTCTGTGGTCTCTACAGAGAAGAGAGTCTGATATATTTGAGATAGGAAGGAAAGGGGCTGGGTATAATGATTAAGAATAAGATGTGACACAAACTTGTTAGAACCAACTAGACCCAGGATGGTGGGAGATTCAACTTCTAGTAGACCTTGAATCTCAGTATACATTCATTGTTACTACACTAGCTAAACAACACATACACTGGTGCCATGACAGTTCTGAGGCCAACCATAAAAGCCCAGAAAGTGAGTGAGTATTGCCCCAACTTCTGGAAATCACCCCTTCCCTGAAATAATTGGAATAATCCTTCCAGTTATTAGTTTATGTAATTACTCCCCCCATAAAAATTAATCACCCCCAAATCTCAGAGTGACTCTCACCCACACTGTGGAGTTTCTCCCTACATCCCTGTCACTTACTGAGACAACCCCATGAGATGGCCCACACTCTGTCTATGGAAAGTGTATCCCTGGAAATAAACATGCTTTCACTTTGCTATGACTTGCTCTTGATTTCTTGCCTGGGTGAAGCCAAGGACCCTCACTTTGCAGCTCTTCCCACAGACTCATCTGAGACCTGGGATATGACCAGTTTCTTGCACCATATTTTTTCCTACAACATTTTGTCTTCAGCTCACTGAAGAGAGCGCAGGAGAAGAACTTTGCCCTGGAGATGGGTGAAGGCACAGGTTTAATGGCAAGGGTGATGTTCACGTGTTCTGGGCATATCAGACTTAAAAGATTTGGTGTTTTTGAGCTTTTAAAGGTGCCTGAGAAAAATGGGTGAATGAGAGGCTGTCATGTTGCAAGTTTTGGCCAAGAACGAGTCTGGGAGTTAACTAGAGAGCATCCCTGGGCCTCGTGCCTAGACCAACAGGACAACCCTTCCTTAAACAAAAACTGTTACAAGAGGCACTGGATTTTCATAAAGCTACAGTTCACTAACAAAGTCCAGTACCACTGTCCAGGGCTACAGGAGGGCATATGTCCTCGCATACCACAGACTTAGTGAAAAAGAAAGTAAGTTTCAAAGTTCTGGAAGAATAATTTCAAGGAATAATGTCCTTGAGAAAAGGTTGTCCATACATGAAATCCCTGCTCTTCAGGATTCCCACCAGCGGCCCTGATCTCTTCACGGAAAACACAAACCCACAAACAAGATCTCTGGCTCTTGACTCAAGCTCAGAGGCCTTGGAGAATCCAAATTTGGAAGTTTAAATCTGAGGGGAGAAGTCATCCAACTTTTCTCAGTCCTGTTCTCTCAGCTTATCTCAGCTCCTGGGGTTCTGCTGTTTGGAGTAGTGCCCCTGCAGGTTTGGAGAATGGGCATCAGCTTCTTGTGATCTGGGTTACATCAGACATGCATATTCTCCAGGTCATCTCAGATATGCCCTGATGTCAGCATCAGGAATCTGTGTGGTTCTCAGGCATGTGAATTTGAGACTCATGTTCAAAGAGAGCTTATGTGCTTGTTTGGGGTCTGATAGAGTTGCTGGCTGCCAATCACTTCTGCTAAATAACTCAGAAAACCTCATTGCTTATCCAGGCAGGTGATTAGATTGGAGAGAAGAACAGACAGTTTTAGACATAGACCATTGTCTTATAAATAAGGAAGAGAAGCTTAGAGAAAGGGAAGTTCCTTAATAACTCTTCCCTCCTCAACTTCACCCTCCAGTTGGTGATGGTCCCACTGATCCCCTCTTTTCTAAAATTTATTTTCTAAATTAACTAATTATTTGGTTTGGCTGCACTAGGTCTTCGAGCTGTGCCAGGATTTTCTGTAGTTGCGGGGAGTTGAGGCTACTCTTAGTTGTGGTGCATGGGCTTCTCATTGCTGTGGTTTCTCTTGCTGTGGAGCACCAACTTTAGGGCATGTGGATTTCAGTGTTGTGGTGCATGACTTTAGTTGCCTCTTGGTCTGTGGGATCTTTCAGGACCAGGTATTGAACGGATGCCCCTATAATCACAGTTCACTTTAGTTCAGTTCAGTTGCTCCGTTGTGTCCAACTTTGTAACCTCATGGAATACAGCACGCCAGGCCTCCCTGTCCATCACCAACTCCCGGAGCTTACTCAAACTCATCTCCAATGATGGTTGGTGATGCCCCCCCACTGTTGTCCCCTTCTCCTCCCATCTGTAATCTTTCCCAGCATCAGGTTCTTTTCCAATGAGTCAGCTCTTTGCATCAGGTGGCCAAAATATTGGAGTTTCTGCTTCAACATTAGTCCTTGCAGTGAATACTCAGGACTGATTTCCTTTAGGATGGACTGGTTTAATCTCTTTGTTGTCCAAGGGACTTTCAAGAGTCTTCTCCAACATCACAGTTTAAAAGCATCATTCTTCAGTGCTCAACTTTCTTTATAGTCCAACTTTCACATCCATACATGACCACTGGAAAACCCATAGCCTTGACTAGATGGACCTTTGCTGGCAAAGCAATATCTCTGCTTTTTTATGCTGTCGAGGTTGGTCATAATTTTCCTTCCAAGGAGTAAGTGTCTTTTAATTTCATGGCTGCAGTCACCATTTACAGTGATTTTGGAGCCCACCAAAATGAAGTGTGCCATTGTTTCCACTGTTTCCCCATCTATTTGCCATGAAGTGATGGGACCAGATGCCTTGATCTTAGTTTTCTGAATGTTGAGCTTTAAGCCAACTTTTTCACTCTCCTCTTTCACTTTCATCAAGAGGCTCTTTAGTCCTTCACTTTCTGCCATAAGGGTGGTTTTATCTGCATATCTGAGGTTACTGATATTTATCCTGGAAATCTTGATTCCAGCTTCTCCTTCATCCATACCAGTGTTTCTCATGATGTACTCTGCATAGAAGTTAAATAAATAAGGTGACAATATACGGTCTTGATGTACTCTTTTTCCTATTTAGAACCAGTCTGTTGTTTCATGTCCAGTTCTAACTGTTGCTTCCTTACCTGCATACAGATTTCTCAAGAGGTGGGTCAGGTGGTCTGCTATTCCCATCTCTCTCAGAATTTTCCACAGTTTATTGTGATCCACACAGTCAAAGGCTTTGGCATAGTCAATAAAGCAGAAATAGATGTTTTTCTGGAACTCTCTTGCTTTTTCAGTGATCTAGCAGATGTTTGGCAATTTGATCTCTGGTTCCTCTGCCTTTTCTAAAACCAGCTTGAACATCAGGAAGTTCATCGTTCATGTATTGTTGAAGCCTGGCTTGGAGAATTTTGAGCATTACTTTGCTAGCATGTTAGATGAGTGCAATTGTGTGGTAGTTTGAGCATTCTTTGACATTGCCTTTCTTGGGAATGAAAACTGACCTTTTTCCAGTCCTGTGGCCACTGCTGAGTTTTCCAAATTTGCTGGCATATTGAATGAACACTTTCACAGCATCATCTTTTAGGATTTGAATTAGTTTAACTGGAATTCCATCACCTACACTAGCTTTGTTTGTAGTGATACTTCCTAAGGCTCACTTGGCTTCACATTGCAGGATATCTGGCTCTAGATGAGTGATCACACCATTGTGATTATCTGGGTCGTGAAGATCTTTTTTGTTTAGTCCTTCTGTGTATTCTTGCCACCTCTTCTTAATATCTTCTGCTTCTGTTAGGTCCATACCACTTCTGTCCTTTATCAAGCCCATCTTTGCATGAAAAGTTCCCTTGGTATCTCTAATTGAAGAGATCTCTAGTCTTTCCCATTCTATTGCTTTTCTATATTTCTTTGTACTGATCACTGAGGAAGGCTTTCTTATCTCTCCTTGCTGTTCTTTGGAACTCTGCATTCAAATGGGTATATATCTCCTTTTGTCCTTTTCTTTTCGCTTCTCTTCATTTCACAGCTATTTGTAAGGCCTCCTCAGACAGCCATTTTGCTTTTTTGCATTTCTTTTTCTTTGATATGATTTTGATCCCTGTCTCCTGTACAATGTCATGAACCTCCGTCCATAGTTCATCAGGCACTCTATCTATCAGATCTAACTGCTTTAATCTATTTCTCACTTCCACTGTATAATCGTAAGGGATTTGATTTCGGTCATACCTGAATGGTCTAGTGGTTTTCCCTACTTTCTTCAATTTAAGTCTGAACTTGGCAATAAGGAGTTCATGATCTGAGCCACAGTCAGCTCCTGGTCTTATTTTTGCTGACTGTATAAAGGTTCTCCACCTTTGGCTGCAAAGAATATAATCAATCTGATTTCATTGTCAACCATCTAGTGATGTCCACGTGTAGAGTCTTCTCTTGGGTTGTGCTGCATTGACAGGCAGAGTCTTAACCACTGAACTACCAGGGAGGTCTTTACCTCTTCCTGACAGTGCCAGGATCATTTCACCAACCCACTTTTCTCCACAGATCTGTTATGGGAAGCACACTGATTGAGACCACCCACCCTGGCCAGGCACCATAGTAACCATTTGCATGAGTTGTTTTATGACAGGAGATCCTGATAAGGAATATGGAACTAATAAGCCACCACCAACCAGAAGAGTTCGGGAAAGGACTAAAGGAGACACAGTGTATCCATCCACTTGCTGGAATCCCTCTCACTAGCATCCATCTTGGCTGAGCAATGCGTGCGCCACCAGGAAAGACTCTGAATTAGAATGCTGGCCAAAGACCACCCAGAAACTAATCCCATCACCATAAACCCTGAGTCGGCAAGCCACGTGGCAGAGCAGTTCTCCTGGGTTCCCTTAGCCTACTGCTCTCCACCTGGGTTCCCTTTCCCAATAAAATCTCTTGCTTTGTCAGCAGATGTGTCTCCTCGGACAATTCATTTCCGAGTGTTAGACATGAGTCCAGTTTCAGGCTCTGGAAAATGTCCACATTCCTGCAAAAAATCCATCAATTCAACAGTTACTTACCTTGCTATGTGCTAGGCCCTTTGCCAGATGCAGAAGCTCGGCCCTCATTCTCACCGTCTTGAACTACTGAGATGCTCAGTGAGTGACTCTTGGGCTTACTTACCTCCCCTGCTACACTCCAGCCTTGCATCTTCCATGCCATGAGTAAAGATGCTTTCCAAAGTAGAATGTGACTACCCTCAGCCTTTAGGATGAAACTGACATTCTGAGCATGGATCAAGGTGCTCTTAGGTCTGATGTCCCCTGACAAGTTCTTCAGACTTTTCTCTGCTTTCTGACAGATCACAACCAGTAATGCAAAACCATTTGTGAGATGGCACATGCCTGGTACCTTTTCTCATCTTTGGCCCTTTGCTTAAACCTTTCTTCTTACCAACAATTCCCTTTCCTACTTGGAGGATACTGATTCCACCTTTCAAGATTTAGTACAAGAGTATTTAAAAAGTCTTTCTTGAACACCATCCCTATGCTATTCCCAGGCAAGTGTGCCCCCACCTCTGCATCATGCCTCACTGCAGACCCCTCATGGAGCATCTCCAGGGCCACAAGTCTCCCTGCCTTCCCACTCCAATCCTGGAAGCCAACCACTTTGCTCAATCCATTCTGGGTCTCCCATTCCTGGCCTAGCACTTAACTCATATGTTTCTGTTGAGTGGATTTCCTCCTGTGGCACCTCAGCAAAAATGTAAAAGGCTGATGATAAAGAAGAATGAAGATGAAATCAGCTTAGTTACTTTTTGTGTTTCACTGTCTGCATTTGTTTCTAGTGCATTGACCAGCATAGAGAAGATGCTCACTAAGTCATCACTGATTAAAAGGAAGTGATGAGGGAATGAGAACTCATGCCTCCTCATCCAAATCTCAGGGCTGTTCTTCCCACTGGAAGGCATACTCCAGCAGTGTTTTGGCGCTATTGGTGATAACCCCGGCCTTTAAACAGATTTGAGTCCTGACACAGTTTCTTTTTTTACATAGGAACATGCTCATTGTTCTATATTGGCTGATGTTTGTCTGTCTTTCTGGCCTTGTGTGGGTGCAGGGGAAGAAATATTCAAGTCAGACTGCCTCCCTGTATCAGAGAGGGCAGATTTGGGTCTGAGAAGCAAGTGTACCTTGACTCCTCCCTTCTTCTGCACCCATGGCACACGTGGCTCTTTTTTTCTGCTGAGCACAGATGAAGAACAGAATTCTTCTCTACAACACAGTGATATAGTCAATCACTCCAAATCAATTCCACATATAATGAAGTTGGTTTGACATCCTTGTCCAACAGCTTCCTAGCACATCCTTTGCTTGGCAGGTTTTCCCACCGTATCCTTAGTCATCCCTCAGCAGGCTCAAGAGGGCCTTGGGATGATTAAGTTCCTGTAACAGCCTTGGGGCCATCCAGAAGGCACAGGAGGAAGTAAGATAGCTCCTGCAGGGCCACAGTGCTATGCATGTCTGGGCCACAGGGAGCCTGGCCTGGAATCACCTGGGCTTCAGTGGCAGGTCTCTCCATCTGGAGTTTCAAGTGCTCTCCTGGCTATTAAATTTGCAAACCTGGGATAACATTAAAAATGTTAATGTGCTGTAAAACTTTCTATGTGCAAAATATCACCTGAAAAGAAAAAGAGATGAGCCCATAATGGCTGGCTTTTCATCTTCTCGATGGATTTTATTAGAGCTGTAACAAGAGCAATTCCACTTAAAAGACTCTTGTCAGGGAACAGTTACAGTAGATTACAACTTGGAATAGGAAACAATCTCTCCTCCACACAGATTTGGAATGGCCAGGGAAAATGAGCATCAAGAAATACAGTTGTCTGGCGTTACACCCATGAAACATTTTGAGGGATATGGGAGTTGGGGGAGAAACTGCAGGTGGGTTAATTAAGGAGGTAGATCACATCGCTCTGTTAGTCCTTCACCAGCAGAGCACAAAGTGGGCTCAAGAGGAGCCCAGAAATACCCTTTTTTATCACTCAAAAATTTCACCCAAGACTGGGAGGAGCATCTTCCAGGTTTGTTATAAAAGCAAACCTGTCACCTCTAATTTTAGGTATCCAGGATAGCACATATATCTTGGAAATAAGAAGGGGGTTCTTAATACCAGGAAAACGAGTCCAGTATGAAGACCAAACCATCCTGTGGAAGTGTCTCAGTGGGAGAGAATGTATACTGTTCTCTTACTTTCTACTGCCTGACCGATACACACCACCTATGTTCCCTGTGACACACCACAGCCTCTCTTGAAGACAATCAACGTTCAGCAGCAGCAGCCCTGTGTCCTGAAACTGGCCAATGGCTGCCTTCACTTCTTACCTGGTGTGCCAGGGACTGGAAGACTGATTTTGCCCCATACTTGCAGGGGGCAGTAACCAAAATCCCACTGAGTGGTAGTCTTCAGTGCAAGAGCCGTTTGTGAAAGACAGATAACCTGATTGGTGTCCTTGGAATAAGATTATCTCTCAGCAGAGTCTTGGCCTCTGAGTTCCCTTTCTCAGCTGCCTGTGGGAGGCTGGCCCCAGTTTCCAGGTCTACTGTGTTGGGAGACTGACACTAACATAATATCTGGGATGAAGTCTGGGTTAATAGATATAATAATGCAACTGTAAAAAGTGTATTTGAGTAAATCTTACATATTCTATGGTTTATATGACAGGCAAAAACTTCTGAGAGATAAGCCAGGTCACAGAATCTCTCATTCACACCTTTAAAAGGAATCAACTCAAATAGCAAAAATGAAGCTAAACTTACCACCATTAACTTAGCACAGAAAGGCTATGTACCTCAAAACATCAGACAAGGAAGGAAAGAGAAGATTTTGGCACAGTGTATCTCTCTGTATAACCAAAATTCTCCTAGGAAGCACTGTTAGTGTTTTTCTTTTTAAGTATTCAACATAAGAAAATGTGTAATTAAACTATTATACATCTGTTAAAGATCATGATTAAGCCATTAAAATTAATGTTCACAATTCTTTAATAACAACGTGAAAGTGCTTACTGTAGTATACAAGTTGAAAAGATAGAACTCAGAATTATATATGCAATATTATTCAAATTTTGGAAAACAAATGAAATCTGCATTAATAAAACCTTGAGAGAAAGTGGATTAAGACTATTTTATTTTTAAAAGATAAACTTTAAAAATGTTTAGAATAGATTTATAGAAAATTCGCTAAGATAGTACAGGGTTTTCTATATACTCCACACCAGTTATCCCCTATTGTTAATATCTTACATTATGGTGGTATACTTTACAGGTGAATCCATATGAATCTGTGTTTAAACAGAGAACATGAGTCAAAATCCTCTGTAGCAGAGTTTTACTTTCGCATGAAATCCTGAAATCTGATCCCCTGTTCTCTGTCTTGTCTATTCACGAGTCTCATTACAGGATTAGTTGTGCATCACACAGACACACAGAAGCTGTATCCTGGTAGCTGAGGCTTTTTCTGAAGCTCAGGGATTATTTTGTGCTGGGGCCAATGAAATAAGTTGGGTCCCTACAGAGAAGTTTCACAGATTCTCAAAGTTTGGAGCGGGATAAACTGGCAGAACTTCCTTCCCATATTTTGGCAAGGTTGCTTTCAGAGACTGGAAGGACTTAAGCTTGCCCTTTCAAGACAAAGGTACAAAGGAGCCATGGACTCATCTAATTATTCCAGCTGGTCTCTCCTGATTTTCGCCCACATTCAAGATGGTCATTAGAGGAGCTACTGCCTTTTCATCTACTTTGCTAGAAAATGCGATTTACAGTCCTGACTTCATGGGTAGAAGCATAAATGGGTGAGTGCAGAAATGCAAAGAAGCTGGATTCAGGGTTCCTTAAGTTCGACTGGGCTTGTGGCACAATATAATGTATTATGTTAGATCCCAAATTCAATTCATTGAACTAAACCAGAAAAAAATATTTGCCATTTATCTCCTGGTGCATTCATCAAAATGTTTGAGTATATACTGTGTGCCTGGAATTATGTAAGTGCTCAGTTGTGTCTGACTCTTTTCAACCCCATGGATTGTGGTCCACCAGGCTCCACTGTGCATGAAATTCTCCGGGCAAGAATATTGGAGTGGGTTACCCTTTCCTACTCCAGGAAATATTCCTGACCCAGAATTCAAACCTGTATTTCTTGTGACTCCTACGCTGGCAGGCAGATTCTTTATCAACTGTGCCATGTAGGAAGCCCAGAGTTATAAAAGATGGCATTTAAAACCAACTTAGCCATGATCTTTCCTCCTATACTGAATTACTTAAAAGCCCATATAAATTTTTACATCACGTGAAATGCTTGGTTGGATGAATAACAAGCTGGAATCAAGATTACTGGGATAAATATCAATAACCTGAGATATGCAGATGATATCATCCTAATGGCAGAAAGTGAAGAGGAACTAAAAGCCTCTTGATGAAAATGAAAGAGGAGACTTAAAAAGCCAGCTTAAAACTCAACAGTCAAAAAATGAAGATCATGACATCCTTTCTCATCACTTCATGGCAAATAGATTGGGGTAAAAATGGAAACAGTGATAGACTTTATTTTCTCAGGCTCCAAGACCACTGTGAATGGTGACTGCACCCATGAAATTAAAAGATGCTTGCTTCTTGGAAGAAAAGCTATGACAAGCCTAGACAACATCGTAAAAAGCAGAAACATCAATTTACTGACAAAGGTCCATATAGTCAAAGTTATGGTTTTTCCAGTAGCAATGTACAGATGTGAGAGTTGGACCATAAAGAAGACTGAGTGCCAAAGAATTGATGCTTTCCAACTATGGTGCTGAGGAAGACTCTTGAGAGTCCCTTGGCCAGCAAAGAAATCAAACCATTCAATCCTGGAAATCAACCCTGAATATTCATTGGAAGGACTGATACTGAAACTTTAATACTTTGTCCACCTGATGTGAAGAGCTGACTCATTGGAAAAGACCCTGATGCTGGGAAAGATTGAGGGCAGATGAAGAAGGGGGTGCCAGAGGATAAGATGGTAAGATGGTGTCATCAACTCAATGGACATGAGTTTGAGCAAACTCCAGGTGACGGTGAAGGACAGGGAAGCCAGGGGTGCTACAGTCCATGAGGTTGCAAAGAGTCAGACATGACTTAACAACTGAACAACAACAACAATGTATTTTAAATTTGAGTGTAATTTTAATATAGGATTATATTCATTTCATGAATATAACATGCTGGTTTCATATTTCCATATATTGTGAAATGATCACTGTGATAGTCTGATTAACATCAATCACCATATAGAGATGAAAAACTTTTTTCTTGTTGTAAGAACTTTTAAGATTGACTCTCTTAGCAACTTTCAAATATATGTTATGATTAATTATCATCACCATTACATAGCCAGGACTCATTTATTTTATAACTGGAAATTCATACCTTTAGACCTCCTTCACCCATTTAAACCCTTCCCTCAGTACCCTCACCACTCTGGCAACCAGCAATCTGTTCTCTGTGTCTATGAGCTAGATTTTTTGCTTGTATATTTTCCTGTGTTTTTTTTTTTTTTTTAATTTTAAAATTGCACATATAAGTGATATCATACAGTATTTATCTTTCTTTGTCTAAATTATTTCACTTAACATAATTCCCTCAATGTCCATCCATTTGCTGCAAATGTCAATTTTTCCTGTTTTTAATGACTGAATAATAATATATGTTATAACATATATAGTCATTGAACTTTTCTATCTCTTTTAATCTCTTTTTTAAAAATTAATTTATTTTTTATTTTACTTTACAATTCTGTATTGGTTTTGCCATACATTGGCATGAATCCACCCCGGGTGTACATCTCTAATTTATTTCTGTTACAATCTTTATTTCCTTTCTTCTACCAATTTTGAGCTATATTTCTTCTCATTTTTCTTGTTCTCTGAAATGTAGGGTTAAGTTATTTATTTGATATTTTCCTTCTTTGTTGAAGTAACATTTTTTTCTTTTTTTTTTTTTAACTGGAGGATAATGACTTTACAAAACTGTGTTGGTTTCTGCCATACATCAACATGAATCATCCCCAGGTACATATATGTCCCTATAAGTCCCCCTCACCCCACCAAAAACTCCTACCTCTCCCCCCTCCATCTTACCCTTTAGGTTGTCACAGAACATTGGCTCGAGCTCCTAGTCTCACACTGCAAAATCCCATTTGCTATCTATTTTACATATGGTAGTGTATATGTTTCCATGCTATTCTCTCAATTCACCCACTCTCTCCTTCCTCCACTGCTGTGTCTGCATGTCTGTTTTCTATATCTGTATCTCCATTGCTGCCCTGCAAATAGGTTCATCAGTATGCTCTTTTTAGATTCCATATGCATGCATTAAGACACAATATTTTCTTTCTCTTTCTGACTTGCTTCACTCTGTATAATAGTCTCGAGGTTCATCCACATCATTAGGACCGACTCAAATGCATTATCTTCTATAGTTTTTTTTTTTTAATATTCCATTGTATATATGTGTACCACAGTTTCTGTACCCATTCATCTGTTGATGGATATCTAGGTTGCTTCCATATCCTAACTATTGTAAAAAGTGCTACAGTTAATACTGGAGTACATGTGTCTCTTTCAGTTATGATTTTCTCAGGATATATGCCCTGTAGTGGGATTGTAGGGTTATATTGTAGTTCTATTTCTAGTTTTCTAGGGAACCTACATTCTGTTCTCCATAGTGGCTATATCAATTTACATTCCCACCAACAGTGCAAGAGTTTCCTTTTCTCCACATCCTCTCCGCATTTATTGTTTCTAGATTTGTAAATGATGGCCATTCTGACTGGTGTGAGGTGTTTCCTCATTGCTTTGATTTGCATTTGTTTAATAATGAGTGATGTTGAGGATCTATTCATGTGTTTGTTGGCTATCTGTCTGTCTTTGAGAAATGGCAGCTCACTCCAGTATTCTTGCCTGGAAAATCCCATGGACAGAGGATCCTAGAGAGTACACACCATGGGGTCACAAGAGTCGGACATGACTTAGCAACTAAACTATCACTACCACCACCATGCTTTCATTGGAGAAGTGTATGTTTCTGTCCATTTTTTGATTGGGTTGTTTGTTTTTCTGGTATTGAGCTTCATGAGCTGCTTGTGTATTTTAGAGATTAATCCTTTGTCAATTGTTTAATTTGCAATTACTTTTTCCCATGTTGAAGGTTGTCTTTAATCTTGTTTATTGTTTTCCTTAGCTGTGCAAAAGCTTTTAAGTTGAATTAAGTCCCATCTGTTTACTTCTGATTTCATTTCCATTACTCTAGGAGGTGAGTCAAAGAGGGACTTACTGTGATATATGTCAAAGAGTGTACTGCCTGTGTTTTCGTCTAAGAGTTTTATAGTTTCTGTCCTTATATTTAAATCTTTAACCCATTTTGAGTTTATTTTTGTGTATAGTGTTAGAAGAGCTTCCCACGTGGTGCTAGTGGTAAAGAACCAGCCTGACAATGCAGGAGATGTAAAAGAGGCAAGTTTGATCCTTGGGTCAGGAAGATCCCTTAAAAAGGACATGGCCATGCACTGCAGTATTCTTGCCAGGAGAATCCCAAGAACAGTGGAGCCTGGTGAGCTACAGTCCATACAGTCTTGAAGAGTTGAACATAACTGAAGTGATTTAACACATATACACGTAGTGTTAGAAAGTTTTCTAGTTTCATTTTTTTAAATTTTATTTTTACTTTATTTTACTTTACAATACTGTATTGGTTTTGCCATACATTGACATGTATACTAGCTTCATTCTTTTATGTGAAGCTGTCTAGTTTTCCCAACACTATTTATGGAAGAAGCTGCCTTTTTTCCATTGTATATTCTTGCCTCCTTTGTCAAAGATAAGGTGCCCATAGGTCCATGGGTTTATCTCTGGGCTTTCTGTCTTGTTCCATTGGTTTATATTTCTGTTTTTGTGCAAACACCATACTGTCTTAATGACTGTAGCTTTGTAGTATAGTCTGAAGTCAGGAAGGTTGATTCTTCCAGCTCCATTCTTCTTTCTCAAGATTTCATTGGCTATTTTTGTGTGTGTGTGTATTTCCAGAGGAAGGGTGATTTTTTTTTTTTCTTCTAGTTTTGTGAAAAATACCATTGGTAGTTTGACAGGAATTGCATTGAATCTGTAGATTACTTTGGGTAGTATAGTCATTTTAACCCATTTACATTTAAGGTAGTTATTGATATGCATGTTTGTATTGCCATTTTGAATTAAGAATAAACATATTCTTAATTGTTTAGTTAAGAATATCTTTTTCTATCCCCTGACTTTCAGTCTGTTTATGTCCTTAGGTCTGAAGTGGGTTTCTTGTCGGCAGTATATACATGGGTCTTGTTTCTGTATCCATTCAGATAGTCTGTTTCTTTTGGTTGGGACATTTAATCCATTTAAATGTCCATTGCATAGTATGATCATTTTAATCCATTTACATTTAAGGTAGTTATTAATACATATGTTCTTATTGCCATTTTCTTAGTTGTTTATGGTTTGTTTTTGTGAGTCTTTTAAGTTCCTACTAAAGAAGTTTCTTTGGCATTTTTTGTAAGGCTGTTTTGATGGTGCTGAGGTCTCTTAGTTTTTTGTTTTTTTTTTTTTTCTTCTTTTTTTTGTCTATAAAGTTTTTGGTTTCACTGTCAAATCTGAATGAAATCCTTGATGGGTAAGTAATCTTGGTTGTAGGTTTTTCTCTTTAAGTATATCCTGACATTCCCTTCTGGCTTGCAGAGATTTTGTTGAAAAATCAGCTGTTAGCCTTATGAGGATTTCTTTGTATGCTATTTTTTGCTTTTCCTTTGTGACTTTTAATATTTTTTTCTTTGTGTTTAATTTTTGTTACTTTGATTAATATGTGTCTTGGTGTATTTTTTTTTTGGGGGGGTTATCCTGTATAGGTACCTCTGGGTTTCCTACACTTTATTTCTCCTAGGTCTTAGTTAAATGTGTTGAATGTTTCTTGCATTTTGTCCTTTCTACTTTCAATATTTAGGAGCTTCTCTTTACTATCATTACTCTAAATTCTTTTTCAGAGAAGTTCCCTATTTCCTCTTCATTTATTAGGCCTTGTAGCTTTTTTACCTTTTTCCTTCAATTGTATATATATATATATATTTTAATGGGTGGGACTGTGTTCCTCTCTTACTAGTTGTTTGGCCTAAAGTTTCCAGCAGTGGAGTTTACAGGCAGTTGGGTAGAGTCAGGTTTTGGTGTTGAGATGTGGACCTCTGAAATACCTAAACTAATTAGTATTCCTTGGGGCCTGGGGTTCTCTGTTACTCCAGCAGTTCAGACTCAGTATTCCTGCCTCATTGGCTCAGGCCTGATATCTGGCCCATGAACTGGGATTCCACAAATCATAGGATGCAGGGAAAAAGAAAGAAATAAAAGGAGAATAGTAACAAAGAATAAAAGATAACACCTCCTGAAGGGTAAAACTCAACTCCAATAGCAAAGAGAGGGAAGGAGGGAAAAAAAAAAATATATATATATATATATATATTTATTATATATATAAAATAAGTAAAAATAATAGGGTGAAGAATAATAGCAAAGATTAAAAAATAATTGAGTATGTTTACAAAACTAACAGAAATAGTAGAAAAAATATGAATAAATATGAAACAACCACTGAAGGGTAAAACCAAACTCCACTGGCAAATAGTGAAAGAAACAAACAAATTAACTAACAAACAGAGAGGCAGAAAAAACCTTTGCTGTGAGGGCAGAGCTTAGGTGTAGAAGAGCTTAGGTATTAGAGGTGCTTAGGTAGAGGTGGGATTTAGACAAAGGTGGGGTTCTGATTGAGGATCCAAGCCTTCAGAAATGTCCCTGGGTCCATACAGCCAAAGAGACCTCTGTAGTGCCTCCAGCTTTGAGGTATAGAGGATAAGGCCCAGGTTGCCAGGAGGCTTCCTGAGGCCATGGGTTGGGGAACACTAGATGGATTCCCTTCTCCTCCACACCTGGAGGGACCTTACCAGCTGGTCTTGCTCCATTTCCCTCCTTCCTGCACCCACAGGACCTATGTGGGCAGAGGGTGCCCTCGGTGGTATCCCTGGAGGACAGAGGAGGCCCTGGAGGGCAGAGGGCTTGGCCTGGTGGGTGGAGGGTGTCCTGAGGGAGGGTGACCATGTAGGATGAAGGTGGCCCCCAAAAGGCAAAGGGAACCAGAGTGTAGGAGGCATGCTGGATGATGGTGAGCCCAGTCCAGAGGTCAGACAAGGCCCTGGAGGAGTGAGGGGTCAGGTTGAGGATGGGAATCCTGGAGGGAGGAGAAAACTGGACAGCCGAGGGGACCCTAGAGGGATGAGAAGGCCCAGAAGTGAGGAGAGGGCCTTGGAGAGGAGAGGCAGGCCACAAAGGGCAGAGGGGAAACCCTGGGGACAGACTTCCCAGTCCAGAGGGCAGATGGGGGTCTCTAGAGGGCAGATGGGGGTCTCTAGATGGATTAGGTTCTCTAGAGGATGGGGACTCCAGACGGAGGAGGATTCTGGAAGCTGGAGAACAGAGGCATGAGGAGGGGAGTTCCAGAAGGTGGACAGGCCAGGAGCATGGAGGTGGTTCTGAAGGTTGGAGGGCTCAACCTGGGGGTCTTAGGAGGCTCCCCAGGGCTGAGTGGGTGGGAGAACACCAGGGCGTTCCCTATTCCTGGAACCCCTCAGGAGGCTCCTCCCTCAGTCTTGTTCTTTGAAGGTCCATGGGAGGGGGTTCCCTGAAACATGGAGGGCTCCCTGGAGGGCAGAGGGCAGGAGATTCAGCTAGAGGGTAGAGAGGGCCCTGGAGGGGACAGGGGGATGCAGAGGGCAGAGGTCCCAGCCTTGGGGCCTTTGAAGTCTCCTGGGCCCAAGTGAAAGGGGAACCCCATGGGCTTTCCCAGTGAATCCTCCAGTCCCTTCAGGGGGCCCTCCCATTCTCAGCCAAGCAGGTATGCTTCTCCAGGTGCCCAAAGGCACCCAAACCATTCCCAGCCCCCAAACCACTCCCCCTCCTGCAACAGCCCCTTTGTTTCTTGTCCTCCAGCCTAGCCCTTCCCCCACTCCCTCCTACCCAGTACCTGGTGGTCCCTAGTGCTTCTCTTGCCTGCCCACTTGACAGAGGCCTCCAAGTAACACCCACAGGTATTCTAGTCACAGGGAGACATGGACTCTGTGTCTTCCCTCGCTGCCTTCTTAGCTCTGCCCCTGGAGTGAGAATTTTGAAGTAACATTTATTGCTATGAGCTTCACTCTTAGAACTACTTTTGCTACATTCCATAAACTTGGTATGTTGTATTTCTATTTTCATTCATCAAGTTTTTTTTTTCTTTTCTATTTTTTAAAAATTTATTCCCTGACCCATTGATTGTTTAGTAATGTGTTGTATAATCTCCACATATTTCTTAATTTTCTAGTTTTCTTCTTGTAATTGATTCTAATTTCATATCATTATGATTAGAAAAACACTTTGATTAAATTTAGAAAAGTCCCACTTTCTTGTTATGATGTATCCTAAAAGTGCCCTTCTGATATATTTGGAATCTATTCACATACATGCCCCAGATAAAGAATAAAATTCATAAAGACCCTAAATCGTATCTTAGGTGATCTAGAAGACAAGGGAATTCTTCAACTAATGCCAATGTTCCAAGCTGAGTACAATAACAACCATGACCAGGAAAACCAATCTAGCAGAATCATGCCTTATCTGTACCTTATGACTCCAAAAGACAAATGTAGCTTTTCTACAGCCTTGCTTTCTAGACTGGTCATAAGAAGTCTAAACAGACTTGAGGCTTAGAATGTAGGTTAGGCTTGATGCTCAACAAGTGAACATTTAAGATAAATTCTCATGTGGTGCTGAGTCATGGATATATCAGAAAGCTATGACTCAGGGGTCTACCAGGAAAGCCTGCTGGAGAGCTGAGCCCTCACTTAGTGAGTCTTGGTCTGCTTGAGGGAAGAGATATATGTATAACTTGAGTATTTAAGGAGAATGTAGGAAGAAGTTTAAAACATAAGATGAAACTACCAGAAACAATAATAATTTCAGTTGACAAAAAGATCAAGATGCTTTGCAGGGAAATGTTGAAGGCTAGGAAAGATTGGTACCCAGAGGAGAATAGAATGTAACACACTCACCATGGTAACCATGGTAAATCATACAGCAGCAGTTTTCATACTCTGAAGCCTGTGATGGCTCAGCCCATTGTTAGCACATCCCATGCATGCATTATCTTTAGAAACTACGCATAGCTAATCTGTATTGCAGGAATTATAAGCTTTGTCTCCTAGAAGGAACAACACAGAGAAGTGAAATTTGGCTTGCCTAAAGTCAAAGTTGCCTGATTTACTTCAAAGCCCCAGCTTCTGAGCACTACACTCATCCATCCATCCATCATCAACTTATTCACTTAATCACCTACCCTGTTACCCATTGATCCACCCATCCATCTACCCATCTACCCATCCATTTACATATCTATCCATACATCCATCCTTCCAACCAGCCATCCAGCCATCTATCCATCCATGTGGAAATTTGGTGGTACCACCTGATGAATGAGCATTGGGCGTTTCAGAGTCACTTCTGAGAGCCTCCTGATAGTTTGACTAATGAAGTGAAGGCCAGAGGACAATGGCATGGGCAAAAATTAAATAGGAGAAAAATATTTCTTGAGACTAACTATGAACAGAGGGTACTAATGACTGAAGAATGATTGACGTTTTTAAATTCCCTTTTAATGAAATTAAAACTAGATTTTCACCTCACTTGACTAAATAATAGTTTTCTCCAACACAAAGCAAGGAAATGAATACGAAGAATAATTTTTTTCTCTCTCAGTCCTAAGTTTCAGTGATTTTCTAAGTGTCTTGGACTATCTCCATGTGAAGGGGAGTCTGGAAGGGTTGTTTTTTACTATTTCCTTCCTTATTTGGGGGTGGGTAGGGTGGGAGACAGTTTAGGACCTCTTGTAAGAGTGCAGTCTAGTGAACTAAATAGTTTGTAGGAATCACAAAATGCTGTCGTTTTTCAAATGGCTACGTAAAATTGTTTTAGAATTTTAGTTTTAAAAATGCATTCTAGCATGACGTTTTTATTCCAAAAGAACTTTTTTTTTTTATAGCCAACTGATAAACTACAGTAGTAGTACCCAGTAAAACTGCATGCAGATCTTTAACTATAGTGGCATAAATGTTGTCACTGCAATAAAAGGAATAAGAGCATTGTCAGACCTGCCTTTTTACATATACCATGATGTACTCAGCCTGTGAAAGGATACAGGACTGATTATATTCATGAGGTCTTAAGAGTTATAAAAACATTGACAAATATACAGCTGTGTACAGAGTACTCCAAATGAAATATTTTCACTCTACAATTCAGTCCTGGCTGGTGACAGAGAGCTTGGGACATGCCAAGCCTCTACATTATTTATTATGGTTGTGCTGCTCTTATAAAAGTGTGAGCAATATTAGAAGGCATCTGAGTGGAAAAACTGATTATTTTGTCATTTCATGCCTTTGATGCGTGGCATTCTTCATGTTGGTTATCTGAGACACTTCATGCTGTTAGCAGAGACCATTTTTTTCACATTGAGAAAACTCTGCTGAAGACCCAGATAGCAATCTTATGAAACATTATGAAGCTGGGTTCATTAAAAAAGGGGAAAGTGCTTCATGAGTACCCATAGCAGCCTCCCTCATGCGGGGTGTTTAGTTTCTGTAAAGAATCACATTCGAATACAATAATAGAGCAGGCAGATAAACGTGGGGATCCACACGAAGAACTGTGTAATAAACTGGAAAGGATGTGATGAGAAGAAGCTGCTGGAAGAGAATTCTACCATGGAAAGAATTTGATACTGAATCTTGTTTTGGGGGCTGGGAAAAATGAATATGTTCTGGTGTCTGCTGGACCAGTAGGTAGTTTTGCTTATTCAGCTTACACTAGATAGAATAGCTGAAGAAAGACTTCAAACTGTAGATAACAACAGTTATTAATAGGATAATGCCCAGGAATGTTGATCCTGCACTAGCTGGAGGGAGGGCAGGCTTTTGAACAAAACATAGATAATTTGGATCCTGAGAACATCAAGCAGCAGGAGATCTATCTTCAGAGCATGAAGGCAGGTGTTAGGACAAATCCTAAGAAGAGTAAGAGGAGAGTATGACCAAGTTCCCTGGGAGCTGGCTTGGGGTGAGCGTGTGCTGTAGTATTCTTTAATTCCTCCCTCTCTCGGTAGTACATAACCTTCCTCATAGGTCTTCTGCTCCAGGGTAGCTGGAGCATGCATCTGAGCCCTAAATAAGGATTTCACTGCTGCTATTGTGGCTACCATTCCTGCCCGTACTGGACTCTGTCACCTGGAAGGTGAGGACTAAGCTGTAACAGCCTGCTTCTCAGCAACTAGTTAGCAAAGTTTTCCTCACAGGGTTTAAGTGCTCCTCAATTGTCGGTTCACTAAATAATAAAATATTTACTGTTACAGAGGCTCAATTACTTTTTGTTCTATCCTAAGCTCCTTTAGGGTAAAGATGTTCTTTCTTTTCTAATGTGGCCCTGTTCCTTATATACTCACATAGTTGCATTGAGAGGTATATGAACAAATACATTCACAATTTAACAAAGCCTAAACTGTTTTCCAATGCACATTAAACTTCTTAAAGGAGTTTAAAGCTTCAGTACCTTCTTTTGGCCTATTAAATAAAACAGTGCACAGAATAGAAATTTAGTAAATATTGGCAGAGTGGAAGGAAGGAGAAACAGAAAAATAATAATTCATCCTCTGTGTAAGAACCTTTTAACCTGAGCAATGAGTGAGAACCTTCTTTTAACACTTTGGGTAGGGATATGAAATAGAATCTGCCAGAGTCAAGAAGATTGTAGTAGAGTTTCTGAAATAAAAATGGGAAGAGTCTAGGATTAATTTTGGATGATTCTGACTTGGCAGCATTGACCAGCCCTCTTGTCTTCACCTTGACACCTCATACTCAATTGTGAGCTATAGGATTTGATGTTATTGATGATATCTGTACCTCAAAGATAGTATATTTGGCTGAAGAATTGCAGACACAGTGCACACAGAGCTGGTAGACTTAGATGGTGCTAGTGGCCTTATGACCTTGAGCAAACACCTTTAACCCTATGAGTCTCAGATCCCTCACATGAGAAATTAATGACAATTTTTTGCTTTACCTGACTACATATGTAAATCAGAAGAAGCTGATATTCAGTCCGTCACAAGCAGTAGATAAAAAAAGTTCATGAAATTTTTGTCTACAGTGAATAATTTATTCCTTTTATAATTCACAGAAATAAACTGAATGCTTCATTGTTTCAAGAGTTCAAAACACACAGAAAATGTGAAGCTTATTTTTCATTACTACAAATTCCCAGTACAACTTGGCACCTAAGATATCTAGATTGACATTAAATACCTACATATAATAAGTGCACGTGTGTTTATGTGTGTGTGTGTGTATTTTATAAATAGGATCATTTTTACACATGGCTCATTGTTGTTTAGTCATTAAGTCATGTCCATCTCTTTGGGATCCCATTAACTGCAGCACTCTAGCCTTACCTGTCCTTCACTATTTCCAAGAGTTTGCTCAAATTCATATCCATTGAGTGGGTGATGCCATCTAACAATTTCATCCTCCATCACCCTCTTCTCCTTCTGCCCTCACTGTTTCCTAGCATCAGGGTCTTTTCCAATGTCAGCTGGTCACATCAGCTGGCCAAGGTATTGTAACCTCAGCTTCAGCATCAGTCCTTCCAATGAATATTCAAGGTTGAGTTCCTTTAGGATTGACTGATTTAATCTCCTTGAAGTCCAAAGGACTCTCAAGAATCTTCTCCAGGACCACAATTTGAAAGCATCTCTTCTTCAGCACTCAGCATTCTTTGTGATCCAACTTTCACATCTGTATATGACTACTGAAAAAAAACATAGCTTTGACTATAAGGGCCTTTGTCAGCAATGTGATGTCTCTGCTTTGTAATATGATATCTAGGTTTGTCATAGCTTTGCTTTCAAGGGGCAAGATTTTTTAAATTCATGGGTGTAGTCACCATCCTCAGTGATTTTGGAGAGAAAGAAAATCTGCCACTACTTCTATTTTATCTCTAGCTATTTGCCATGAAATGATGGGACTCCTGAAAGATGATGCTGTGAAAGTGCTGCCCTCAAAATGCCAGCAAATTTGGAAAACTCATCAGTGGCCACAGGACTGGAAAAGATCAGTTTTCATTTCAATCCCAAAAAAGGCAATGCCAAAGAATGCTCAAACTACCACACAATTGCACTCATCTCACACACAAGTAAAGTAATGCTCAAAATTCTCCAAGCCAGGCTTCAGCAATGCATGAACCATGAACTTCCTGATGTTCAAGCTGGTTTTAGAAAAGGCAGAGGAACCAGAGATCAAATTGCCAACATCCGCTGGATCACGGAAAAAGCAAGAGAGTTCCAGAAAAACATCTATTTCTGCTTTATTGACTATGCCAAAGCCTTTGACTCTGTGGATCACAATAAACTGTGGAAAAATCTGAAAGAGATGGGAATACCAGGCAACCTGACCTGTCTCTTGAGAAACCTATATGCAGGTCAGGAAGTAACAGTTAGAACTGGACATGGAACAACAGACTGGTTCCAAATAGGAAAAGGAGTACGTCAAGGCTGTATATTGTCACTGTGCTTATTTAACTTCTATGCAGAGTACATCATGAGAAATGCTGGGCTGGAAGAAGCACAAGCTGGAATCAAGATTGCTAAAAGAATTATCAATATCCTCAGATATGCAGATGACACTATCCTTATGGCAGAAAGTGAAGAGGAACTAAAGAGCCTCTTGATGAAAGTGAAAGAGGAGGGTGAAAAAGTTGGCTTAAAGCTCAACATTCAGGAAACGAAGATCATGGAAATAGATGGGGAAACAGTGGAAACAGTGTCAGACTTTATTTTTGGGGGCTCCAAAATCATTGTAGATGGTGATTGCAGCCATGAAATTAAAAGATGCTTATTCCTTGGAAGAAAAGTGATGACCAACCTAGATAGTATATTGAAAAGCAGAGACATTACTTTGCCAACAAAAGTTCATCTAGTCAAGGCTATGGTTTTTCCAGTGGTCATGTATGGATGTGACAGTTGTACTGTGAACAAAGCTGAGCGCCAAGGAACTGATGCTTTTGAACTGTGGTGTTGGAGAAGACTCTTGAGAGTCCCTTGGACTGCAAGGAGATCCAACCAGTCCATTTCAAAGGAGATCAGTCCTGGATGTTGTTTGGAAGGACTGATGATAAAGCTGAAACTCCAATACTTTGGCCACCTCATGCAAAGAGTTGATTCATTGGAAAAGACCCTGAGGCTGGGAGGAACTGGGGCAGGAGGAAAAGGGGACGACAGAAGATGAGATGGCTGGATGGCATCACCGATGCAATGGACGTGAGTTTGGGTGAATTCCGGGTGTTGGTGATAGACAGGGAGGCCTGCAATTCATGGGGTCTCAAAGAGTCGGACATGACTGAGCAAATGAACTGAACTGATGGGACTCAAGACCATGATTTAAGTTTTCTGAATATTGAAGTTTAAATCAGCCTTTCACTCTCCTCTTTCACCCTCATTAAGATGCTCTTTACTTCCTCTTTGCTTTCTCCTATTAGAGTGGCATCATCTGCATATCTGAGGTTGTTGATGTTTCTCCCAGTAATCTTGATTCCAGGTTGTGAGTCATAAAGCCTGGCATTTCACATAATGTACTCTGTGTATAAGTTACCTAAACAGGTTGACAATATACAGCCTCAAAGTCCTCCTTTCCAATTTAGAACCAACCACCCGCATCCGAGGTCATGGGCAGTGGCCGAGAGGAGCTGCCCCCACTGGAGGCCAGGGGAAGTGGCTGGGAGGAGCTGCCCCATGCCCGAGGTCAGGGGCAGGAGCCAACCCCATGTCCAAGGAGTGGTGGCTGTGCGCCAGAGGGCCTAGAGGAGCTATTCCACGTTCAAGGTCAGGAGGGGCAGTGGTGAGGAGATATCCCTTGTCCAAGGTAAGGAGCAGTGGTGGCACTTTGCTGGAGCAGCCATGAAGAGATACCCCACATCCAAGGTAATAGAAACCCAAGTAAGATGGTAGGTGTTGCAAGAGGACATCAGAGGGCAAACACACAGAAACCATACTCACAGAAATCGCATGCTGCAATTCATGGGGTCGCAAGGAATTGGACAGGACTGAGCGACTGAACTGAAATGAACTGAGTCCATTTTTCCATGTCTAGTTCTAACTTTTGCTTCCTGACTCACATACAGTTTTCTCAGGAGGCACTTAACGTGGTCTGGTATTTCCATCTCTCAGAATTTTCCACAGTTTGGTATGATCCACAAGGTCAAGGCTTTAGAGAAGTCAATGAGGCAGATTTTTTTTTTTTTTCCTGGAATTTCCTTGGTTTTTCTATGGTCCGTCGGATGTTGGTAATTTGGTCTTTGGTTTCTCCGCCTTTTCTGAATCTAACTTTTACATCTGGAATTTCTCATTTCATATACTTCTGTAGCCTAGCTTGAAGGATTTTGAGCATTACCTTGATAGCATGTGAAATGAGAGCAATTGTATGATAGCTTGAACGTTTTTTGACATTGCCTTTCTGTGGAATTGGAATGAAAACTGACGTTTTCCAATCCTGTGGCCACTGCTGAGTTTTCCAAATTTGTTGACATACTGAGTGCAGCACTTTCACTGTAGCGTCTTTTAGAATTTGAAATAGCTCAGCTGGAATTCCATCACCTCCACTAGCTTTGTTTGTAGTAATGCTTCCTAAGGCACACTTGACTTCAAACTTCAGGATGTCTGGCTCTAGGTGTGTGATCACACCATCATGGTTATCTGGGCCATTGAGGCCTTTTAAAGATAGTTCTGTGTATTCTTAACATCTCTTTTCAGTCTCTTCTGCTTCTGTTAGGTCCTTGCCATTTCTGTCCTTTATTGTGTCCATCTTTGCATAAAATGTTCCCTTGGTTCCTCCAATTTTCTTGAAGAGAGCTCTAATCTTTCTTCTTTTATTGGTTTTCTCTATTTCTTTGCATTGTTCACTTAAGAAAGCTTTCTTATCTATCTTTGCTTTTCTCTGGAACTCTGAATTCAGTTGGGAGTGTCTTTCCCCTTCTCCTTTGCCTTTTGCTTCTCTTCTTTTCTCTGTTTGTAGTGTTAGTCACTCAGTTGTGTCCACCTCTTTAAGACCCCATGGACTGTAGCCCACCAGGCGCCTCTGCCCATGGGAGTCTCCAGGCAAGAACACTGAAGCGGGCTGCCATTCCCTTCTCCAGGTTCTCTACTTGTAAGACCCCCTCAGACTTTGCCATTAAAAAAATTTTTTTTCCCACTGAATTGGTCCTTCATTGATGTGTGTGGGCTTTCTCCAGTTTCAGTGTTCAGGAGCTGCTCTCTAGTTGCTCTATAAAGGCTTCTCATTGAGGTCACTCCTTAATTGCTGAGGATGGTGGAGCAGAAGACCGTTCACTCATCTCTATGAGAACACCAAAATCTCAACTAGCTATTGAACAACCATTGGCAGGATGATGTTGGAACCTACCAGAGAAAGATACCCCACGTTCAAGGACAAAGGAGAAGGGTAAGAGTTAAATTCAAATCCTATACACATCAAGTGGGCGACCCACAAACTGGAGAACAACAATACTAAAAAAAATTCTTGCCCTGTTGCAAAGGTTCTAGACCCCACATTAGAATTACCAACCTGCGAATCGAGCAAAGGGACTAGGAATTCCCAGGGAATCTGACTTTGAAGGCCAGCAGGATTTGATTACAGGACTTCCATAGGACTGGGTGAGACAGAGATTATTGGAGAGCATAAACAAAATCTCGTGGGCACCAGGACCCAGGGATGAAACAGTTACCCCACAGGAGACTGAGTCAGACATGCTTGTGAATGTCTGAGGGTCTCTGGAAGAGAAGTGGGTCAGCAGCTGCATGCTTCAGGGACAGGGACACTGTCAGCAGCAGCCCTGGGAGGGGCATGTTGACATAAATCGTCTTACAGTTCACAGTTCAGTCGCTCAGTCGTGTCCGACTCTTCGTGACCCCATGAATCACAGCACGCCAGCCCTCCCTGTTCATCACCATCTCTCAGAGTTCACTCGGACTCATGTCCATCGAGTCCGTGATGCCATCCAGCCATCTCATCCTCGGTTGTCCCTTTCTCTTCCTGCCCCCAATCCCTCCCAGCATCAGAGTCTTTTCCAATGAGTCAACTCTTTGCATCAGGTGGCCAAAGTACTGGAGTTTCAGCTTCAGCATCATTCCTTCCAAAGAAATCCCAGGGTTGATCTCCTTCAGAATGGATTGGCTGGATCTCCTTGCAGTCCAAGGGACTCTCAAGAGTCTTCTCCAACAACACAGCTCAAAAGCATCAATTCTTCGGCGCTCAGCCTTCTTCACAGTCCAACTCTCACATCCATACATGACCACTGGAAAAACCATAGCCTTGACTAGCTGGACCTTTGTTGGCAAAGTAATGTCTCTGCTTTTGAATATGCTATCTAGGTTGCTCATAACTTTTCTTCCAAGGAATAAGCATCTTTTAATTTCATGGCTGCAGTCACCATCTGTAATGATTTTGAAGCCCCCTAAAATAAAGTCTGACACTGTTTCCACTGTTTCCCTATTTCCCAAGAAGTGATGAGACCGGATGCCATGATCTTCGTTTTCTGAATGTTGAGCTTTAAGCCAAATTTTTCACTCTCCTCTTTCACTTTCATCAAGAGGCTTTTTAGTTCCTCTTCATTTTCTGCCATAAGGGTGGTGTCATCTGCATATCTGAGGTTGTTGATATTTCTCCCGCAATCTTGATTCCAGCTTGTGTTTCTTCCAGTCCAGTGTTTCTCATGATGTACTCTGCATATAAGTTAAATGAGCAGGATGACAATATACAGCCTTGACGTACTGCTTTTCCTGTTTGGAACCCGTCTGTTGTTCCATGTCCAGTTCTTACTGTTGCTTCCTGACCTGCATACAGATTTCTCAAGAGGCAGGTTAGGTGGTCTGGTATTCCCATCTCTTTCAGAATTTACCACAGTTTATTGTGATCCACACAGTCAAAGTCTTTGGCATAGTCAATAAAGCAGAAATAGATGGTTTTCTGGAACTCTCTTGCTTTTTCCATGATCCAACGGATGTTGGCAATTTTATCTCTGGTTCCTCTGCCTTGTCTAAAACCAGCTTGAACATCAGGAAGTTCACGGTTCACGTATTGCTGAAGCCTGGCTTGGAGATTTTTGAGCATTACTTTACTAGCATGTGAGATGAGTGCAACTGTGCAGTGGTTTGAGCATTCTTTGGCATTGCCTTTTTTGGGATTGAAATGAAAACTGATCTTTTCCAGTCCTGTGGCCACTGCTGAGTTTTCCAAATTTGCTGGCATTTTGAGGGCAGCACTTTCACAGCATCATCCCTCAGGACTTGAAACAGCTCAACTGGAATTCCATCACCTCCACTAGCTTTGTTCATAGTGATGCTTTCTAAGGCCCACTTGACTTCAGATTCCAGGATGTCTGGCTCTAGGTGAGTGATAACATCATCATGATTATCTGGGTCCTGAAGATCTTTTTTGTATAGTTCTTCTGTATATTCTTGCTACCTCTTCTTAATATCTTCTGCTTCTGTTAGGTCCATACCATTTCTGTCCTTTATTGAGCCTATCTTTGCATGAAATGTTCCCTTGGTATCTCTAATTTTCTTGAAGAGATCTCTAGTCTTTCCCATTCTGTTGTTTTCCTCGATTTCTTTGCGTTGATTGCTGAAGAAGGCTTTCTTATCTCTTCTTGCTATTTTTTGGAACTCTGCATTCAGATGCTTATATCTTTCCTTTTCTCCTTTGCTTTTTGCCTCTCTCCTTTTCACAGCTATTTGTAAGGCCTCCCCAGACAGCCATTTTGCTTTTTTTACATTTATTTTCCATGGGGATGGTCTTGATACCTGTCTCCTGTACAATGTCTTAGTTTGCTAATAACCATACTGTAGAGGGTGTAGACTCCAGGACTGGGGCTGCCTCAGGCCAAACGACTAACATGGAAGGAACATAGCCCCACCGTCAGTCAGTCAGTCAATCAGTTCACTTGCTCAGTCGTGTGCGACTCTTTACGATCCCATGGACTGCAGCACATCAGGCTTCCCTGTCCTTCACCAACTCCCAGAGCTTACTCAAACTCATGTCCACTGAGTCGGTGATGCCATCAAAACATCTCATCCTCTGTTGTCCCTTTCTCCTGCCTTGAATTTTTCCAAGAATCAGGGTCTTTTCCAAGGAGTCAGTTCTTCACCTCAGGTGGCCAAAGTATTGAAGTTTCAGCTTGAGCATCAGTGCTTCCATTGAATATTCAGGACTGATTTCCTTTAGGACTGACTGGTTTGATCCCCTTGCAGTCCAAGGGACTCTCAAGAGTCTTCTCCAACACCACAGTTCAAAAGAATCAATTCTTTGGCACTCAGCATTCTTTATAGTCCAGCACTCATATCCATACATGACTACTGGAAAACCCATAATTTTGACTAGATGTATATTTGTTGGCAAAGTAATGTCTCTGTATTTTAAGTAGAAAATTGGATTAAAGATTTATTGAGCATTGCCCTGCCAACCTAAGCAAGACCTAGTTTTCCCCACACCCAGTCCCTCCCATCAGAAAGCTTACACAAGCCTCTTATCCTCATCCATCAGTGGGTAGACAGAAGAAGCAAAAACTATAATCTTACAACCTTCAGAATGAAAACCACAATCACATAAGGTTCTACTTACAGTTTTCTTTTCAATCAGTCTTTAGTTAAAGATAATCTCTAAGATGATCAGTATAATGTTGCATAGTTTTCTTTAGCATGGAAGCATTGCTCTAGTGTTAGAGGGGTCTTAGGTTACTTGTTGGATGCTGAAGTGAATGCCCTTGTCCATGCCACCCATGAAAGCATTTCTCTCAAAGATATGATTGCATCCCTGGTTCACTGTGTCCCAAGTTCCTACTGTCACAAAGGCAATCTTTCTCCTTGGCTTTGCCTGTGGCCTCTCAGCAGTGTGCACCTTTTTAAAATAGTTCTTTCTTCATAAACAGGGGGAGTCAGCTGACACATATTTTAGTACTGAGTGAACAATTTGCACACTTTTCCAGCTTTGGTTTCAATTATAATTATTAAAATAGACTCTATGTTTTAGAGCAATTTTAGGTTCATAGCAAAATTTAGCAGAAGGAACAGAGTTTTCCCATTTACCTCCTATCCCCCGATACACAACCTGTTTATTATCAACATCCCCGCCACAGTGGCGCATTGGTTACAACTGATGGTTCTACACTTGACACATCGTTATCACCTGGAGTCCACAGGGTTCACTCTTGGTGTTGCATGGTCTATGGATTTGGATAAATGTATAATGACAAGTATCCACTGTGGTTTCAATTGTTTTCTAAGTGACACAGACTCAGTGGGGAATGAAAAATGAGCTGATCTCTTTCTCTTAGGGACACAGTAGAACCTTCCTGTTGACTCTGTTCCTGAGTTTTTGCTTAAGCACAGCACCATAAAGAAAGGTTTCAGGACGATTTATTTGAAGTACAGCCATGAAAGAGTCTGGCTTATTAGGGGCCAGGTGGACTTGTGTGGGCATTGAGGGGCACTGAGCTGGATATTCTGTTCTGGAAAACTGTGCTACCCTGAAAATCAAACATAACAGATCTGATCTTCAGTTTGTACTTCCCATGTAGCTAGTTTCATATGAGGTACTTGGTGCATTATAAAAACAGGAAACAAGTATCTCAAAGTCAAGGATCTAGGGATGTGTGTGTGTGTGTGTGCATATGTGCATATACATGTGTGTACATATGCATGCATGTGTGGGTAGATATATGCATATATGTATATGTGTGTGAATGTATGTGTGTGTGTGTATGACTAGATATATATGTGTATTGGGGGAGTATATGTGTATCTGTGTGTGTGTGTGGGGGTATATTTGGAGATTGACACATCACCTAAAGGTCACTATTACAGGAGTAGGTGTCTCCATAAAAATTACTAACATAAGAAGAAGTGTTGGGGGGCCAGGGGTGAAGAAACCAAGCTGGGAGCACACCACTTGTAGGGGCTAGAAAGGCAGCACTGGGCACTCCTGTCGGAAGAACAATGAAATGGGTGTCCAGAGGCCTAGGCTCCATAGGGTGACTGTATCCTTAAGCCTCAGCCTTTCCTTGGAGAAACAAAGTCAAGGTATTATCTAGGGGATGGAACTAGATGACAAACACAAGAATGCTTGTAAGCTATAAAGTACTATGTAGCATAGTTATTAGTCAAACAAATCATGAAGGAGAAGATTTGAGGTGGGTGCAGGGTGGGAAGAAGGGAGAAGCAAGGGTTTGGGGTAGAATCTGATTCTAGATATATTTGGCCCCAGGAATCTGGTCTGTGTGTCTGATTTGGCTGGCCAGAAAGTACCAACCCTGGAGGTATAGGAATGAGTGAAGCCCAATAAAGGAAATGGTAGTGAAAATAAAACATCCATGCAGCAGTTTGTGTAGGGACGGCGGGGAGGGTGATGAGGACAAGCATTACACCCAGTCTAGGGTGGGGAATAATGCTTTTGCATCCCTACTTCTTGCAGATATGAGAACAGTACCAACCAGACTGTCAGGCACTCATGAGAGTGAATTATTGCAAATTTGTCCTTGGAGGCTATGGTTCACTCCCTGTTCTTATAAGCCTTTATGACAGAAGTGTCATGTTGTGAAACAAAAATTAAAAATTATTATTGCACTAATTCTTCAAAGAAGCAAACCTCCAAACTCTAGATATATATGTGAAAACAAAAGATAAGTTTCTTGCTATGTCAATTTCCTTATTTTTATTTCTGATAAAATGGTTTAAAGGCATGCATAGTTCAACTGATGACATTCACTTTAAAAGAGAATAGATTAACTTCATTTAAATCTACACAATAAATGAGTTACATTTCATTTGTGAGTCATTTGCTATTTTTTTTTATCTTACAGATAATTCATTTCTGAGAATCATCACCATTGGCATCTAGTGACATTGATATAGCTGGTAAGATTACACATGCACACACATACCTTCTTAAGTTTTCAGTTGAAAGCTTACAGATCAGAGATCTGAATGTTATCTATTTTCCCTCAAGGGCTTGACAAGGCTTTTGCTTGGTTTACTTCTACGTGAGGCTCTGAAGGCTTTGAGCCCCCACTGATATGGCATCATTTATACTGTGTTTGAAATGACCACCGCTATATCTGTCCTGATGAACTATTTCAAGGACACATGCTGTAAAAATGGATCTGGGACTGCTCTTAAAAGAGGATAATGAATCTTCCTGATATAAATATGAACTGTGAATCCATCCAAAGAGAATAGTCAGTGAAAGCTTCCCAGAGTTGGTGAAATGGGAACTGTGCTGTATTAATATTTCCATATCAATGAAACACCCTTGATTAAATAGTTTGCAGTAAAATGCCAAAAACTGATAGTGTAAAGTGACATATCTTTAAAGAGAACATGGTCTTAGTCATATTTCTGGACCCAACAAAGGATACATTTCCACTGGCTGGTCTTGTTGAGGTGTGAGAGAACTTCTACAGTTCAGGAGTTAGTTTCTTGGTCATCTTGAAGTCACAGCACACTGGCAGACTCTTCCTGTTCGTGAGGGCAAAGCTAGAAAAACAGTGAGAGCTGCAGGTGTGGAGACATCATGCCTTATGTACCAACATGGACTTTGCCCTATTCCAAACCCTCCTGACCCATTCTTCTGACACTTTGGTAGTCTACCATGCACACACAGTCATGTGTGTGATACACAACTGCCTACTTCCTTGGCTCCCCTGTGGGTTGGCAGCTCTTTGGAAGCTGAAGCTCTTCTTGGCCATCTTTGGTTTCTTGGAACTTGCTGTAGAAACTGGAGTATTGGGATTTCTGGGAAATGTTGGTTGCATGAATGGAAACTACAGAACGTTGCATGGCTGCCAGGTGTGGGGCCAATTCGTTCACCACCTCACCTGCATGCTCTTGCATATCTACAGGGAGGGCCATCAGCCCTTTGCACATATGAGGAAACAGGTAAGAGTGTTGTGGTCTTCTCCAGGCTCTCACTGTGGGTATCAGATGGAGTTGGGATGTGAATCTAATGTGCACCCACAATGCCTGGGGTTCTCTTGTGCAGGTTTTGAGCTCTTTAGGTTCTGAGGTGCCATGGAAAGAACTTGGATCCTTTAGTCACAAGACTGGTGTTTTGGTCAGGGCTCTGCTGCCAACCTGCCTTAGGACAGCATCACTGAGCTTCTGCCTCTCTCTGGGGGGCAGGTATTGGGACGGGAAGTGCCTGTGGCTCAGAGGCTTGTGAGATGAGAATGGGTATGTGTTTTGGAAAGAATATAATGGAAATCACTGGTCTCCTGGCCCTAGCCCTCAAGCACATGAAAGGGTATGTAGAGCAGCATGAGGAGCTGGGGAAGGTCCCATCTCTGCTGCTATCTCTGCCTACTTGCTTTCCAGGCCCTAGGGCTTTACAAGTGAATTAATTTTTTAAATACGGAAGTCTAAATGACTTTAGAAAAAAATTCTCTACAATGTGCACCCTGAAGGTTTTTGTTGTTGTTTGTTTGTTTGTTTGTTTGTTTTTAACAGATTTTATTCATGTGACAAATGGATCTCCCAGTCAAAGCCAAGTCACCCATCTCTTTGTAATGTCCATGCAAAGAGAATTGAAGTAACAGACCACGTCCATTGCTTGGCTGACTTGTCTTTGTTCCTAGGCCTTTGCTTCTTCCTCACCATCTTCTCAGACCTTGGCTTATAGTTACTTCAAATTAACCAGAAGTTTAAACTTCAAATCATTCAGACTAAAGAGGCCCCAGAGCTATGAAATTCATCCTAAATTTTTTTAGCAAGAGACAGAGGCCTCTCTGAGCAATGTGATATGACAAATAGCCAGGCCATCCCTGACCACTAAGAGTAGAGGTGATTAGAGCTTGAGATGGACATGAGAGCATAACCAGAGGTCTACTTAGAGGGACAGCAGATGTCAAAACCCATTGTCCCTGGACCTTCAGACTGTTTCTAAGACACAAGAGAGAGACAATTTCATGACTTTTCCACTGATTTTTGAAGCCAGTCCCATTTCATTTCTGTCCTTACTTTCCAGGCAGCTGTGACTCAGAGATAGTGTACCTGGTGCTTGACACTGTCTGAGTTTGAATTCTGGTCCCATCATTTATGAGCTGTGTCACCTTGGACCAACTACTTAACTTCTTGGAACCTCATTCTTTTATGTTTAATTGGGAAAAATTGAGGAATCTGCCTGATAAGTTTTCGGTAGACCAGTGTTCAAGTTCTGGTTAATTTGTTGCATGTCCTTGAGGAAGTTTTGGTGGCTCTCTGGTGATATCCATAGAGTGAAAATGTTGGAATAGATATTTCTTCTCCTGTGCCCAGCTACACTGCAGGCTATTCAGTTCACAAAGTCATTTGCAAAGAACTTATTGTTGTACAAATTTAAATAAATCGATTAACCCCATGTGAGATGCACTTTCATTTACATCATCTCACATAATTATACAGATATCCCCGGTCTGGTTGCTGAGGACTTGCCTCAAGTGGACACTGTGCATCTCATCAGAGATGAAGTTTAGTCATCAAAGGATGAAACACATTCCCTTCAGTGCATTTTAATTTGACTCTGAAACCATCCTGAAAGAATAAATCCATTGATTAATGACCTCCCTATTTCCATCTTTCTTCACTTTTGAAATCTAATCCAAAAGCAGATTTGAAATAGTTAAAGGTGAGATGGAGGGGCCTCACCAGAGGCCAGTGGGGCCTGACCTGAAGGGACTTCAGTGGAAAGATTGAAGATCTGAGGACATAGTTCCTGGTTTATTTGCCACTGTTCAATTACATGCCTTCCATGTCTTTCAGGGCAGTTAGTGACTTTAGCCCAGTTCGATCTGATGTGAGCCTGCATAAAGATGCTATTGTTTCATCAACCAGTGAAGACAAGGATTCCCAGAGAGGTTGGACCTTGATAATTTTGGGGGGGCAGGGAGGGGGGGTGAGTGCAGTGAAGTGGCAGAGATATGTATCCTGGCACACCAGTCCCCAGAGTCTGGTTCCTTCTGCTCTTTATTTTCTCTGCCTCCCACTTATGGTTGTTTTGCAACTCCCATACCACTGGGACTCTGAGTTTGCATCTCTAAGCAGTCAAACTAAGCTCAGAGGTTTCAATTCCTATTTGGCCTACAACTCCAGGAAGACCCAAGGACAGATGGTGTCATTGAGATGAGTGTGCAATCCCTCAGGTGTTATCTTGGAATAGAATCATGCATGTGCATATGCCCAAGATGTGATATATGTGTTACACAGTACTCATTTAAAAAATGTCCATTTCACCCCTGGATAGCCCTTGAAAGTTTATAAAGCACTTTCCTATATGATTGACAATTAATCCCTACAATTCCTCCAGGAGGTAGGTATTCTAATCCCATGTACAGGCCAGAAGCAGTGCCAGACCTAGGTGCCCCATCCTTACCCAAGTCCTAGGGCGCAGGAGCAGAAGTCTGGGTCTATTATGCATCTTCTCACCAGATCAGGTGCCAGGCTTTCCTCCCACTGGGATTCCTGCTATTCAGTGCCCTGGGGGCAGAGTAAATTCTCAAGACCATGAAGAAGTGAAGAACAATGCCTGGGCTGAGGACATGTCTCCTAACATAAGACCAACTTTAAATTAGAAATCAGAATATTGCTGGAAGCAAACACTGACCAAGTTCTCTGCCCAGCTCTATTGCAGAGCTACAATGTGGGGAGGGTCAGAGGTGGGTATGAGGGCTCATGTTCAGGACCCTCAAACTCCAAATTTTGGCCATCTACTTAATGCTTCAGGTTCCCCATTTGCAGGGTGGGATGGCAGTGTGAATTGGTTGAGATATGACTGGCATAAGGCCTGGGCCCAAGCAAGTTCTCAGTACACTGTCTTTTTTTTTTTTCTTTCAAATTAAGCACTCTTTTACACTATTTTATTTTTCTCTTATAAAAAAAACTTTTTTTTTTATAATATTGTATTGCTTTTGCCACACATCAACATGAATCCACCACGGGTGTACACATGTTCCCAATCCCGAAAACCACCCCCACCTCCCCCCCCCCACACCATCCTCCAGGTCATCCCAGTACACCGGCGCCAAGCATCCTGCACCCTGCATCAGTACACAGTCTTTATTGCTCCTGCCATTTTTGTTCCTATCTTGTACTGGACTCCCACAAGGCCCCTCCTCGCCATCCTTGATTTGCTTTGTTTTTCACTTTCTGTGGTTGCATTTTCTTTGTAAGCACACACTGTTCATCTATATCAGACATGAGTATCCTATAATCACTGCAGCCATCCCTCCAGAATATCTATTAGAGACCTTCTGGGCAAGGCGATTTCCTAAGGGACCTAAACAGCCCTTGTGATACCAGATTATCAAGCAAGATGTGTATCAGATGTCAGGGTGGCACTGACAGGGTACTTCCCATGCCTCCCATAGGAGGTGGTGCTTTATACTCCCATGAGGAATCATCATGATACTGCCCATAATAGGGCTGGGAAGAATGCCCATTTGCTGCACCAGCCTAGTGTGGTTGCTAAACACCTCCAACGGGGTCCAGGTATGTATTTCTCTTCTCCATCTTCTGATTTCTTGATGCTTTTGGTATCTGCTGGATTTGTGAATTTCCATATTGATGGATTTTCCTAGACTTCATAGATTATTTGTGATCCTGGGGCCAACTTTTCCATCTGTCCTCCGGACCTTTAACCTCCTTTGATAGAGTGGCTGTGAGCACCAATTGGAAAACAACAATGAAATGAATTTCTTATAGCTCGGCATGGCCCAGCAGTGGAAAGATATTTTGTTTGTATGTTTTTAGCTTCTATCATTCTCTTTCTTTTTATGGTGGTTAACCCTAAGCCCTATCACTAGTAAATAAAACCATGATGTTGGTAGTCACTGACCTTACAATAATGATTCATTTAAACATCCTAAGACTTACCCCTTTGCTTTTATTTCTTTTTGAGTTGTAAAAATAGTTCCCCAATTTAATCAGACCTAAGCTCTCCTGCTTCCATTATTAAGCAAAGTCTGTCACTTGAAGCTTTCTAGAACTGCATATCTATTGCCCCTCCATAGATGACCACCAACATCCTTGGATCTGTTTCCCTCTTCTCTTGAGAGCCAGATGTCAGGCACTCATTTAACATCATTCTGTCCAAACCAGATCCTCCTGGAGCCCCCACACCTGTGAAGAGTATCCCAGTTGTCCAGAAAAGGTCATTTAGGCTCCTCCCACTATCTCTCTCCTCATGTACAGTAAATGATCAATCCAATTTGTCTATTAATTTATTTTTTGGCCCTGCTGAGCAGCTTGTGGGATCTTAATTTCCCCAACCAGGGATTGAACCTTGGCCCTGGGCAGTAAAACCATGGAGTCTTAACCACTGGACTGCCAAATAATTCCCCTACATTATTTTCTCACACCCTCTTTTCCATTCCCATCCCTGTTCCTTTATCCCAGCATTTTTATTTTACATTTAGATAATTGAAATAGCCAAATAGAGAATCTTGATTTCTACAAGCTCACCTATAGTTTGTTGCTTTGCAATTGGTCTTTCCCAACCATCCCATAAATGCTCTGAGGATTATTTGAAAAATTCATTATTTTTTTTTCAACAAATAAGATCTTTTATTTGTCACCATTAAAAGTCTGCATTTTAAACAGATTTTTGGACTGGTGGCTTATATCCATCATCCCGTTCAACTTTAGCACCTGTCTCACCCCCAGCAGCTTTTCCAAAACTACTACCTTCAACATGTAACTCCATGCGTTTTCCCAGTTCAAACTTGGGCTTCTTCAGAATTTTTTCTTTTCTGATGAAGACATCATGCAGCAGGTAAATAGATTGGCAAGATTTTTCTATGTTTTTCCCAATGCTATCTGGAATCAATTTATTGACCAACTCTTTCAAGTCATTTGTCTGCACCTTTCAGGTCATGATTTCCATCATCTTCTTGCAAATCTGGTACATCTGCTGGTGCTGGGCATAAGAAGTCATCTGAATCTGATTGCTGCATTTTTTTTATTAGAACCCACACAAAACAGATGGAGCAAGTAACCATTGGTAGTCTTGACATCAACATGAGCTTTAATCATGGTTTGCCATTTTTTGATCCATGCCATGGAAAAATCCATGCTATGAAAATTAAGAATTTTTTGCCCTGAACATTCTCAGTAATTAGTTTGAGTTTTCTAAATGCAAAGTCATCATTGTGCAGATCAGCAAGACTCACTTCAAAAACATGCCCCTTGAGGTCATCAGATGCAGTTTTGGTTCCTTGAGATCTTGTGACCAATGTTTTACCAATATTCCTTATATTGAACATAGCTGATGCTTTCACATCACACCAATCTTTTTTAGAAAATGGGTCAACCCACTTTCTTCTTGGCTCCCCTTTTGCCTCCTTTCATAAGGTGCTTGTTCTTGCCAACCACCATCATGCTGCTCAGAGAGCCAAAAAGAGCAAAATTCTTTATTCTTCTCATATTATTCCCTTGCAAAATTATTTTGTGGTTCTTGTTGGTTTATTGATTTAAATCCCAAGGCCTTACTGTGATATTTAAGACAGTCCACAGCCCTCTCCAAACTTGTCTCACAATGTTTTTCAAAGACTTCATCTGCTCCAAAAAACATTTCCATTCTACATTTTCCTAACATGTCCACAATTCTTCATCTTTGTAGCTTTCATTTACTCATCAAGTAATTAGTAGTAATCAAGTAATTAGTAATTGACCAATACTCAATGACAAGGCCTGGGCTAGGTCTTGCTGATGATACAGCCTCTCTTCCCTAAAAACACACCTACTTCCTCATGCTGTTTCTGTGACAGGGATGGCCTCCCCTCTTCCTTGTGACACCCTTCTCTTGAAATCCTGCAGTGAGATGGGATATGCCTGACTTTGTGAAAAACATTTTCCAACATGTATCAAGAAATTCAAAGACATTCTTGCCCTTTGAACTAGTGATCTCCACTTTTTGGGAATCTAAGGATATAATCCAAACTGCAGAAAAATAGTTTGTGTAAAAATATCCACTTTGCTACCTTATTCATCACCTTTATTGATAGTATTGAAAATGAAGATAACATATATAATACAGGATGACATAAACAAAAATAATTTGATTATAAGAATAATAGAAGACTTTTAAACTCTACTTGATAAACTTTGGGAAATATATTACATTTGCTCAATTTCCAAGTACAGAAGCTTCTCATAATATGAGAAAACACCCATGATGAATTATTTGAGAAAAATCATACTGAAAGAATGCATATGTATTTATGCATTTGTGTATGTATTTAATCTTTATAACTGTTTAACAAATTATTTTAAAATTATATATAGTTAAAAAGACTATGAGTAAACAAATTATAATATTACCAGTGATTATCTCCAGAATATAGATTGTAGATAATTTCTTTTTTTATGTCTTCTAAATTTTCAATGTAACAAGCATGTATTATTTTCACATGATTTATTTTTAACTGCACTTGTGACTTAGCCAATTCTGTGTGGGTGTTTTAGCACCCAGATATACTCCAACTTGGCCACAGATCATTTTCAGGTCACCAAAATGCACATCCCTTTCTATGAACTCAAGTAACACTCATCACCTTTGTCATATAACACAATATACTTTGATTGTTCGAGTAAGGACTTTTCTCCTCAATTAAATTGTGAGCAAACAGGAAACAGGGCTTAGGCATTGCTGTTCCCTCAACATTGAGCCATTTGACTTGTGGAAAAAAAATTCTGGGGGAATAATCTGTGTTAATAAGTATTAAGGCCTTTTAGTATTAAAGGACCATATAAGTAGCAAGTTACTCCTTGATTTGAAAGAAATAAGAAGGGAAGAACATGAAGACTGGCATTGTTTAAGTCCTTGCTGGGGCAAGCTTGTTAATGGCCACCTGATTTTATGACTATTTTATATTCTTCCAAACAGTTGTATGGGGTAGGTGATTTTGCTCATTCAATAGATGAAAAGATGGAGGCCTTGGGGTGAAGGTCCTAAACCCTAGATCAAGCAGCTAGTGAGTGTCAGTTCTAGCCATCGATCCAAGCTTGACTGGCTTCAAAGCCCACTCTCCTTCCATTGATTTCTCGCAGGATAGAATTCAATTGCAGCAGAGACTTCTGACATGACAGACATACTCTCCCATCCCTCCTCCTTTCCTAGCCAGATGTGTGGCTAAGGGAAGCCTAAAAGTCAGAATGAGAAAACAAAAGTCCAGCTTCTAGTTTCCAGGTGTATTAAGATCCCCTGCCTAATTAATATTGCCGTGTGTATCACTGACCCTGTCCATGATGCCAACTATCTTGCTGTTCACACTGTACACAGTATTTGTTGAACCCAGGTTAGGAAAGGTGCAAGCTAAGAGTCTGGAAGAAGATCCAAAGAGCTGTACGAACTGCAGATATGTTTATTCTCTCCTGGCTGATGCCGCAGCTGTACCACAATGCTCTCCTCTCATGGATGACCCAACAGACAAGGCCATGATGCAGCAGTGATGCTGCTGCTTTCTCAGAGAAGCTCACATATGTGTACAGAACATGATAAGGTAATTACCTTGTGACGCTCATGTGCAGTGGTATAAGTGATCTCAGCTGTTACATAATCATTATGTACAAAATCTGGGGCAAGAGAGCCTGACCCTACCATCTTGGCTAATTTGCTCTTTTTCTACACTGTGTAGTTGAAATCACTGTTGAAATTAGTGAGAACTGAGTATTCAGAGGTTGCCACATCACTTGCCTTTGGCAGACACTCTAAGGCAGGCAGAGGAGTGGGAAAACTTTGTAATGAAGAACAAAGAAGGCTTCAGGTGTGCCTTGACTGGAGGCTACTGGCCCGGGGAAGCTGCAAGTGAGGTAATTAGGAGCAGGAGTCCATGTGGTTGGTTGGTCATAGGTTGGAGGCAGGGGCAAAAATTAAGGAAGTTGTCAAATATGTCAAGATGCATGGAGGGCCAGGGGCAGAACTGCCTCCTTTATTCTGGCACTCTGAGAACCCACTCTGTTCCTGACTGAGAACACCAGCTCCCCTCCACCCCTCACCACCCACCCCACCCCCCCAGCCACACAGCCATTGCCTCCCTGGAACATGCACTTTAGGAGGTAAGAACACAGGCACAAGTCACCCCTAACAAAAAATCAACCCAAATTACTCAACCAGCATTTCACATCAAGGACAAAAAAAAAAAAGAGGGACCTCAGATATGCAGATGACACCACCCTTATGGCAGAAAGTGAAGAAGAACTAAAGAGCCTGTTGATGAAAGTGAAAGAGGAGAGTGAAAAAGTAGGCTTAAAACTCAACATTCAGAAAACTAAAATCAGGGCATCCGGTCCCATCACTTCATGGCAAATAGATGGGGAAACAGTGGAAACAGTGGCATACTTTATTTTGGGGGGCTCCAGAATCACTGCAGATGGTGACTGCAGCCATGAAATTAAAACACGCTTGTTCCTTGGAAGGAAGGTTATGATCAACTTAGACAGCATATTAAAAAGCAGAGACACTACTTTGCCAGCAAAGGTCCATCTCGTCAAGGCTATGGTTTTTCCTATGGTCATGTGTGGATGTGAGAGTTGGACTCTGAAGAAAGCTGAGTGCCGAAGAATTGATGCTTTTGAACTATGGTGTTGGAGAAGATTCTTGAGAGTCCCTTGGACTGCAAGGAGACCCAACCAGTCCATCCTAAAGGAGATCACTCCTGAGTGTTCACTGGAAGGACTGATGTTGAAGCAGAAACTCCAATAATTTGGCCATCTGATGCGAAGAGCTGACTTATTGCAAGAGAGCCTGATGCTGGGAAAGATTGAGGTCAGGAGGAGAGGGGATGACAGTGGATGAGATGGCTGCATGGCATTACTGACTCAATGGAGATGAGTTTGAGTAAACTCCAGGAGTTGGTGACGGACAGGGAGGCCTGGTGTGCTGTGGCCCATGGGGTCACAAAGAGTCGGACATGACTGAATGACTGAACTCAACTGATTCTTTACTTTTTTGTGTTTCATTTTGAATGAACTTTATTGACCTGTATTTGTCTTTACTTCTCTTATCTTCACCTGTGGTTAATTTCAATTAAATGTATGCAATGAGTTCTTAGTCTCAAAACAGATGTTTCTTAGCTTTCAGAATATACATTTGAGTTTTATAAATTCAAATTATCTGTTGATATGCTTTTTTAAACTATTTTCCATCTTTTGCTTTATTTTTATTTAAAATATTAGTTTAACATATTAAATTAGTCTTTGTCTTCTAATTTTAATAACTAAATCATCTCCAGATCTGCTTCTATTGACTATTTCTACTACTGATTTCTAATCATTTTGCCTGCATATTCACATATCTAGTATGCAGTGCATTTTTATTGTGAACTTTTCATATGAGTGATACATTTCATAAGTTTTGGATTACATACTCTTCCTTCAAATCATGTTAAATAGAACACATGCATTCCTGTGGTGGATTCATGTCAATGTATGGTAAAACCAATACAATATTGTCAAGTAATTAGCCTCCAATTAAAATAAATAAATTTATATTAAAAAATAAAACATAAAATACAAAGGAATAAACCCCCCAATTTTTTTTTTTTTTTTTTCTGGATGGAAATTAAATCACCAGTAAATCACCTTGATTTTCTTGAGATCTGGCACTAAGGTTTGTTGAGGCAGGCATGTTTCATTATTTATCTTGTGTCTAGAGGGTGCATCTTGTTTTTATACTGTGGGCATTTCTTGACCCTCAATCATTGACTTGACTGCACTGGACTCAACATTACCCATCACTTTGTAGTCTCTAAAATATCAGCTTAATTCTCCATCCTCCAAGAAATCTCTGCTAGGCCTTCCAGACTAATATCATGCATATGAATATGTTGAGGTCAAGAACTCAGTAGGAATTTTTATATCAATGCTAGGAATCCTTTTGGAGAAGGCAATGGCACCCCACTCCAGTACTTTTGCCTGGAAATTCCCATGGATGGAGGAGCCTGGTGGGCTGCAGTCCATGGGGTCGCTAAGAGTCAGACACTACTGAGCGACTTCCCTTTCACTTTTCACTTTCATGCATTGGAGAAGGAAATGTCAATCCACTCCAGTGTTCTTTTCTAGAGAATCCTAGGGATGGGGGAGCCTGGTGGGCTGCCATCTATGGGGGTCGCACAGAGTCGGACACGACTGAAGCGACTTAGCAGCAGTAGCAGCAAGAATCCTTTACTGTACTGTTCCCCTTATTCCCTATCTTGAATATCATAGAGGAAGCTAAGATGAATGTGAAATTCTTCTTGTGTGTTTCCATTCTCCCAAAGATAATAGCCCTAATATAGTCATTGCTTTCAGTCTACAAGTTGTTGTCATATATTTTAACCACCTTCTACTCAGAATAGGAAAGTGTATATTTGATACCAGCAATTTCAACTTGGCTATAACTTAGAAATTATGTTTGATGCTATACCTAGAATTGCTATGAGCATACTCGCACATGTGTTTCTGCTACACCTAGAATCGCTATGAGCATATTTGCCGGGGTCCAGCCCCGGTGGATCCAGGGTAATTCGACGGTGGGGACGGAGTCGGCATCCTGGAAAAAACTCATTTAATTACAGATATAGAGGGAGATTAGAAACAGATAGTGTAGTAGGAGAATTAGTGGAGAAAAGAGGCTGAATAACTGGTTTACATGGAATACCAATCACCACCTACATAGGCCACAGGTGTCTTTCCATTCTCCCGAAAGAGAGGAGGCACTGAGGCCTCCCCGGTCCAATCTCAGAAGCCCAGGCAGAATCAGCAGGCTTGGTGAGTCCCCACATTTCAGATGGGAATTCAGCCAGGAAAGCGGGGAGCAAGAAAGAAATGACATGGGGGACAGTCTTTCCAGAAACTGATCTGATTTCTTTATTTTTCAGGTTTGTTTATATACCTTTTTGTTATACACAGGGATGAATACAGAGTCACGCGGGGGTCAGCAGACCTGACCCTTGTCACAATCAGGTGCTTCATATAAAATTATACAAAGGTCTTATGAGTTTCATCATCTTCTGGCCATGAGGTCTGCTGACATTTTATGGCCCTTTCTGATACCGGTCAGTTAACCAGAAAACTTATTTTTCCAGGGGTGATTTTTTCTTAAATCAGGCCCCCTCCAAATAAAGTTGCATTCCTATAGGGTGAGGGTATAGTGAGTTACAATCAAGAAAGGAATTTACTTAACCTAAGGTTTAACATGATTAATCTTAAAGGTTAATACTTATTTCTCCTATATGCTAGTTATATTCATTATAAGGGCAGGAATATGGAGATTTAGCAGCAAATATTGGCTCAACAAATGTAAACTGTTCACCAGTGTTCCCCTTAAGATCTATTTTGTCCTAAGATAGTGATAAAGTTACATTTTTACATAGCATAGTGATTTATAGTGATTTATAACAAAGTACAGTGATCTATAACAAAAGAGAAGATTCATTAACTCAAAAGTCTAGTATTGCTAACATCAAAAACCACTATATTTCCTTTTTTATATTCCAAATACATTGATTAATATACTCCCAGGTGCCTAAGGATATGGAGGCCTGATGGCAATCATTGACTCATCAATGAAAAAAGCCCTATGCTAATATTCCAAACTCTCTGTGCTGTTTATGGCTGAGAGGCTGTCACACAAGCTAGTCTGTCAGCATAGAGGTTTGACCTGAGACATCCTTGTCACACCCAGGGCAGGGAATTAACAGTAATTATTGGCAAAAGACAAATGAAGAAAAAACCCTTCACCAATATAATTCCTAATCAACCCACTATACTATACTAATAATCTTCTAACTTCTCAAAAGAGTCTGTATTTAGAAAGTTTTAAAACATCCCGTGCCTCTCACAGTTGGGAGGCTGTAAACAATCACATGTGGCCGGACGAGCCTGATCAGGCCCGCCAGAGAACCTTCAGAGTTCGTAAGTTGAAACACTCTTGTCACGCCCAGGAATTTTTATTAACTGGAGCTGCAAGTTAACTCCTCCTCTGAGAGAAATGGTTATGGGGGAGAGCTCCCTGTAAAGTACTCTGGTTTGGGGGGTAGATGCTCGGGAACAGGGGGTTTCCTGAGACTTGATCACGCCTTTGCGTATGCCAAGCTTCCTTCCTCATGACCTTTGCCATGGGTGGAGTTCCTCACGCTGGCCCCCAACACATATTCACACATGTGTTTCTGCTACACCTAGAATCACTATGAGCATACTCACACGTGTTTCTACTACACCTAGAATCGCTATGAGCATACTCATACATGTGTTTTGGTGACTACTTCTGTTGTTGTTCACTCGCCAAGTCATGTTTGACTC
Organism: Oryx dammah; assembly: GCF_014754425.2. NCBI lineage: Eukaryota > Metazoa > Chordata > Mammalia > Artiodactyla > Bovidae > Oryx > Oryx dammah. Next base: position 133,080,909 of record NW_024070211.1, read on the forward strand.
TTTGCAACTCCATGAACTTGCAGCACACCAGACTTCCCTGTCTTTCACTATTCTGTGGAGTTTGCCCAAACTCATATCCATTGAGTTAGTGATACCATCCAACCATCTCATCCTCTGTTGCTCCCTTCTCCTTCTGCCCTCAATCTTTCCCAGCATCAGAGTCTTTTCCAACGAGTTGGCTCTCCACATTAGGTGGCCAAAGCATTGGAGCTTCAGCTTTAGCATAAGTCCTTCCAAAGAATATTCAGGGTTGACTTCCTTTAGGATTGACTGGTTTCATCTCCTTGTGATCCAAGAGACTCACAAGAGACTTCTCCAGTGCCACAATTCAAAGCCATTAATTCTTCTGTGCTCAGCCTTCTTAATGGTACAAATCTCACATAAGTACACTGTTACTGGAAAAACCATACCTTCGATTATATGGATCTTTGTTAGCAAAGTGACATCTCTGCTTTTTAATATGTGGCTTAGGTTTGTCATAGCTTTTCTTAGGATATCTGTAAATAATATCTTTATTGCCATAAAGATGCATCCCTTCCCTGAAGTTGACCTACTCTCCTATATCTAAGAGTGAGGACTTTCTGGGTCATAGTGAGAGAGTCAATTCCTAGGCAGGTTGATAGAAAGTCTGGGGTCCCCAAGAAGGAGAGAGGGGTCTGGGGCTCTCAAAGATCAGATAGGGGTCTGGAATTCATTTTATTTTCTCTACATTCCTTAGTCAAAACTTTTTTATTTGTAAAGACCAGAACTAATGATTAACAAACAAACAATTCAGCTTAAACTCTGTACTAAGGATTATATAACAACAATGCATCCTGCCTGTGGACAGTTTCTCTTTCTTGGAAACCTTCTGACTAATCCTGATATCTTAGAATGTATATTATGGGAGTGGGTCTGGTAAAATTTATCTCTTGTTAAATTCTAAACCTGTTACCTTAAAATGCAAATTTTTGGATTGGGTCTGGTAAATTTTTTACAAGCTAGAGACATTATTTTGATTTATTACAATAATTAAAAAAAATATATACAATTCCTTTGCTTAGACTAGTGAGGGGGGCACTCTCTGCCCCCCTTCTGATGTCTATGTCAGAAGCTTTCTCTGCCCCTTTTTCACTTTAATAAAACTGTGCTACCCAAAAGCTCTTGAGTGATCAAGCCTGGTCTCTGGTACAGAAGCTAAATCTTCTTCGGAGATCACAAATCTAACATCATTCACCTTATTAATAGGATTTGTGTTCGGTTCAGTTCAGTTCAGTCACTCAGTTGTGTCCGACTCTTTGGGACCCCATGGACTGCAGCACTCCAGGCCTCCCTGTCCATCACCAACTCCTGAAGCTTACTGAAACTCATGTCCATTGAGTTGGTGATGCCATCCAACCATCTCATCCTCTGTCTTCCCCTTCTCCTCCCATCTTTAATCTTTCCCAGCATCAGGGACTTTTCCAATAGGTCAGTTCTCCACATCAGGTGGCCAAAGTCTCGGAGTTTCAGCTTCAATATCAGTCCTTCCAATGAACATTCAGGATGGATCTCCTTTAGGATGGACTGGATGGATCTCCTTGCAGTCCAAGGGACTTACAAGAGTCTTCTCCAACACCACAGTTCAAAAGCATCAGGTTTTTGGTGCTCAGCTTTCTTTATAGTCCAACTCTCATATCCATACATGACTATTGGAAAAACCATAACCTTGACAAGATGGACCTTTGCTGGCAAAGTAATGACTCTGCTTTTTAATATGCTATCTAGTTTTGTCATAGCTTACCTTCCAAGGAGTAAGCGTCTTTTAATTTCATGGCTGCAGTCACCATCTGCAGTGATTTTGGAGCCGCCCAAAATAAAGTATGCCACTGTTTCCCCATCTATTTCCCATGAAGTAATTCGACCAGATGCCATGATCTTAGTTTTCTGAATGTTGAGCTTTAAGCCAACTTTTTCACTCTCCTCTGCTTATTTAACTTATATGCAGAGTACATCATGAGAAACACTGGACTGGAAGAAACACAGGCTGGAATCAAGATTACCGGGAGAAATATCAATAACCTCAGATATGCAGATGACACCACCCTTATGGCAGAAAGTGAAGAGGAACTGAAAAGCCTCTTGATGAAAGTGAAAGAGGAGAGTGAAAATGTTGGCTTAAAGCTCAACATTCGGAAAACAAAGATCATGGCGTCCAGTCTCACCACTTCATGGGAAATAGAGGGGGAAACAGTGGAAACAGTGTCAGACTTTATTTTTCGGGTCTCCGAAATCACTGCAGATGGTGACTGCAGCCATGAAATTAAAAGACACTTACTCCTTGGCAGAAACGTTGTGACCAACCTAGATAGCATATTCAAAAGCAGAGACATTACTTTGCCGACTAAGGTCCGTCTAGTTAAGGCTATGGTTTTTCCTGTGGTCATGTATGGATGTGAGAGTTGGACTGTGAAGAAGGCTGAGCATCGAAGAATTGATGCTTTTGAACTGTGTTGTTGGAGAAGACTCTTGAGAGTCCCTTGGACTGCAAGGAGATCCAACCAGTCCATTCTGAAGGATATCAGCCCTGGGATTTCTTTGGAAGGGGTGATGCTAAAGCTGAAGGTCCAGTGCTTTGGCCATCTCATGCGAAGAGCTGACTTATTGGAAAAGACTCTGATGCTGGGAGCGATTGGGGGCAGGAGGAGAAGGGGACAACAGAGGATGAGATGGCTGGATGGCATCACTGACTCGATGGGCGTGAGTCTGAGTGAACTCCAGGAGTTGGTGATGGACAGGGAGGCCTGGCGTGCTGCGATTCATGGGGTCGCAAAGAGTCAGACACGACTGAGTGACTGAACTGAACTGGACTTTTACTTTCATCAAGAGGCTCGTTAGTTCTTCTTTGCTTTCTGCCATAAGAGTGGTGTCATCTGCATATCTGAGGTTATTGATATTTCCTCCAGAAATCTTGATTTCAGCTTGTGCTTACTCCAGCCCAGCAGTGCTCATGATGTACTCTGCATAGAAGTTAAATAAGCAGGATGACAATATACAGCCTTGATGTACTCCTTTTCCTATTTGGAACCAGTCTGTTGTTCCATGTCCAGTTCTAACTATTGCTTCCTGACCTGCATATAGGTTTCTCAAGAGTAGGTCAAGTGGTCTGGTATTCCCATCTCTGGAAGAATTTTCCATAGTTTATTGTGACCCACGCAGTCAAAGGCTTTGGCACAGTAAATAAAGCAGAAATAGATGTTTTTCTGGAACTCTCTTGCTTTTTCCATGATCCAAAGGATGCTGGCAATTTGATCTCTGGTTTCTCTGCCTTTTCTAAATCCAGCTTGAATATGTGAAAGTTCACTCTTCACATACTGTTGAAGGCTGGCTTGGAGGATTTTGAGCACTACTTTGCTAGCGTGTGAGATGAGTGCAACTTTTTGGTAGTTTGAACATTTTGGGGCATTGTCTTTCTCTGGAATTGGAACGAAAACTGACCTTTTCCAGTCCTGTGGCCATTGCTGAGTTTTCCAAATTTGCTGGCATATTGAGTGCATCACTTTCACAGCATCATCTTTTAGGAATTTTAGGATCTTTTAGGATTTGTATATATTTATTTTTATCATTAGGAAAAACCTAGTTGGAAGCACTGACAGATATTCTCTTCATGGGCTCTAAAATCACTGAAGATGGTAACTGCAACCATGAAATTAGAAGGTGATTGCTTCTTGGCAGAAAAGTTATAACAGACCTAAGCAGTGTATTAACAACCAGAGTCATCACTTTGCCTACAAAGCTCCATACAGTCAAACCTACAGCTTTTCCAGTAGTCATGTATGGATGTGGGAGTTGGACCATAAAGAAGGCTGAGCATTTAAGAACTGATTTTTTTGAACTGTGGTGCTGGAGAAGACTCTTAAGAGCGGCTTTGACCACAAGAAGATCAAACCAGTCAATCGGAAAGGAAATCAATCTTGAATACTCATTGAAAGGGCTGATGTTGAAGGTGAAACTCCAGTACTTTCACCACCTGATGCGAAGAACTCACTCATTGGAAAAGACCCTGATGCTGGGAAAGATTAAGGGCAGGGGGAGTAGGGGATGACAGAGGATGAGATGGTTGGATGGTATCACCAATTCAATGGACATTAACTTGGGCAAACTCCAGGGGATGGTGAGGAACAGAGAAGCCTGATGTGCTACAGTTTATGGGGTTGCAAACAGTCAGACACAACTGTGAGTTCAATCCTTGGGTCAAGTAGATCCCTAGGAGAAGAGAATGGCAACCCACTCCAATATTCTTGTTTGGAAAATCCCATGGTCAGAGGAACCTGCGGGCCTATGGTCCATAGGGTCACAAAGAGTCAGACATCACTGAAGCAACTTTGAACAACAAAAAATCATTAATAGGTACTGCTGCATAGTTTTTCAAAGTAGTTGTTCTACATATATTCACCAGCAAAGAAAATTCCAGTTCTAATATCTTTGATATTCTTTAATATAGCCATTTTATGAAACATTCTACCATTTTTTCTTGAGTGTGTACCAGTATCTCATTGTGGTCTTTTCAAATGGGTGAATTGGACACTCACATGGAAAATAACAGACATTGACCTACCTTTACATCAAGAACAAAAACAGATTCCTGATGGGTCACATACCTGTTTATGAAAGGTAAATATGCAAAGTTTCTTTAAGGAAATACAGAAGAATATTTGAGTAGACAACATGTGTTTAAATAGGTCCCTGACCACAAAGGAAAAGACTGATAAATTTGATATCAAAATTAAGAACTTCTATTTGCTGCCACAACATTAAGAAAGGCCAAAAGCAAATCACATATAGATAAGACTCTTTGTGATCCAGTGGGCTGTAGCCCACCAGGTTCCTATGTTCATGGAGTAGGCTCTTTGCATCAGGTGACCAAAGTACTGGCACTTCAGCTTCACCATCAATCCTTTCAATGAGTATTCAGGATTAATTTAAGATTTACTGCTTTGATCTCCTTAAAGTCCAAGCGACCCTCAAGAATCTTCTCCAATACCACAGTTCAAATGCATGAACTCTTTGATGCTCAGCCTTCTTTATGGTCCATCTCCACAAACATACATGACTACTGAAAAAGGCATAGTTTTGATTATATGGACCTTTGTTGGCAAAGTAATGTCTCTTCTTTTTTAATATGCTGCCTAGGTTTGTCATAGCTTTTCTTTCAAGGAGCAAGTGTCTTTTAATTTCATAACTGCAGTCATCATCTGTAGTGATTCTGGAGCCCAAGAAAATGAAGTCTGTCACTGTCTCCACTGTTTCCCCATCTATTTGTGTGAAGTGATGGGACTGGATTCCATGATCTTCATTTTTTGAATGTTGAGTTTTAAGCCAGCTCTTTCACCCTCTTCTTACACTTTCATCAAGAAGCTCTTCAGCTACTCTTCACTTTCTACCATAAGGGTGGTGTCTGCATATCTGAGGTTGTTGATATTTTATTGATATTTCTCCCAGCAATCTTGATTCCAGTTTGTGCTTCATCCAGCTTGGCATTTCACATTATGTTCAGTCCTGTTCAGTTCAGTCGCTCAGTCATGTCTGACCCTTTGTGACCTCATGGACTGCAGCATGCCAGGTTTCCTTGTCCACCGCATGCTGTACTCTGCATCTAAGTTAAATAAGCAGGGTGAAAATATACAGCCTTGATGTATTCCTTTCTCGATTTTAACCAGTCTGTTATTCCATGAATAGTTCTAACTGTTGCTTCATGACCTGAGTTCAGGTTTCTTGGGAGGCAGGTAAGAAAAGTAAGTTATTAAAAGTCTAGGAATCAATACATGTGAAAATAAATAAACATTATTTATTACTCCATTTATTAAAATTTTTTTCCTCTCTATTTTTTTTTCTTTGCAGAGATGTCACAGGTCTTTGATCAAATATATTTCTAGGAATTTGAGTTCTATGCTTTTATAAATTATATCATATTTTAAAATATTTTAAATATTGCTTTTCATTAAAATAACAAATTGGGATAATGTAATGCTAAAGCTGAAACTCCAGTACTTTGGGCACCTCATGCAAAGAGTTGACTCATTGGAAAAGACTCTGATGCTGGGAGGATTGGGGGCAGGAGGAGAAGGGGACGACAGAGGATGAGATGGCTGGATGGCATCACTGACTCGATGGACGTGAGTCTGGGTGAACTGCGGGAGTTGGTGATGGACAGAGAGGCCTGGCGTGCTTCGATTCATGGGGTTGCAAAGAGTCGGACACGACTGAGTGACTGAACTGAACTGAACTGAATGTTACATATTGACACTGTATCCAGCATCTTTTTTACAATAATCAGCTATTAGCCAAAGAATAATACATAAGAAATCAACTAAGAGTTCAGTGATAATGGATAAACTGATGAAGATCTGAATGAGAATCTGTGATTGAGAATTAGCTGGGGCTCCCCTGCCTCTGAATGAGAATCTGGGATTTCTTTGGGACAGCTCTGCTCCATGTGTCTCGTTCCCACACACAGGACAGATGGACAGACATACCCAATATGTGTTCTCTGCTGGGAGGAGGTAAAAACCTTACAGGTGGCTCAATCATAAAACTCCCAAAGACTAAGTACACCATTAATTTCTGCCCATGTTCCCTTTGCTGAAGCAAGTCCTATGGCCATGTTCAGTATCAGTGATGTAGGCAGGTCTGCTTCTTCCCAGGAGTTGAGGAAAAGTAGCAAATACTTGCTGGTGTTGTTGTTCAGTTGATAAGTCATGTCTGACTCTTTGTAACCCCACAGACTGTCCTTCACTATCTACTGGAGTTTGCTCAAATTCATGTCCATTGAGTCAGTGATGCCATCCAACCCTCTCATCCTCTGCTGTCCCCTTTTCTCCTTTGGCCTTCAATCTTTCCCAGGATCAGAGTCTTTTCCAAAGAGCCAGCTCTTTGCATCAGGTGACCAAAGTATTGGAGCTTCAGCTTGAGAATCAGTCCTTCCAATGAATGTTCAGGATTGATTTCCTTTAGGATTAACTGGTTTGATCTCCTTGCAGTACAAGGGATTCTCAAGAGTCTTCTCCAGCACCACAATTTGAAAGCACCAATTCTTCTATGCTCAGCCCTCTTTATGGTCCAACTCTCACATAAGTACATTGTTACTGGAAAAACCATAGCTTTGACTATATGGATTTGCTGGCAAAGTGATGTCTCTGGTTTTAAATAAATTATCTGGGTTTGTCATAGCTTTTCTTCTAAGGAACATGCATCTTTAAATTAAATGGCTGCAGTCACCATCCACCAGATTTTGGAGCCCAAGAAAATCAAAACTGTCATGTTTCCACTTTTTCCCCATCTTTTTTCCATGAAGTGATGGGACCGGATGCCATGATCATAGTTTTTGGAATGTTGAGTTTTAAGTCAATTTTTCACTCTCCTCTTTCACTCTTATCAAGACGCTGTTTACTTCCTCTTCACTTTATGTCATTAGAGTGACATCATCTGCATATCAGTTTGTTGATATTTCTCTCAGCAATCTTGATTTCAGCCTGTAATTAACCCAGCCCAGCATTTCATATGACGTTCTCTGCATAGAAGTTAAATAAGAAGAATGACAATATGTAGCTTTGTTGTACTCCTTTCCCAATTTGGAACCAGTCTGTTATTCCACGCCTGTTCTATTGCTTCTTGACCCACACACAAGTTTCTCAGGAGACAAGTAAGGTGGTCTGAAACTACCATCTCTTTAAGAATTTTTCACAGTTTGTTGGGACCCACACAGCCAAAGGCTTTAGCCTAGTCAATGAGGAAGCAATAAATATTTTTCTGTAATTCCTTTACTTTTTCCATGATTCAATGAATGTTGGCAGTTTGATCTCTCATTCTTACCTATGGCTAATTTTTATAAGTGCTAAATTTGCTTATTAATTTAAGTAATCCTTATGCATATCTTTTTGGATTACCTGTATGAATAATTGCCTTAACCTCAAATACTAATATTTTAATTTTTCCTTTCAAATAAGTATAACTTTCATTCTTCTTCTCTTATTATACTGTATAGAATACAATTAAATAAAAGTGGAAACCTTTGTTTTACACCTTAATCAAGGACTAATCTTTCCATATTTTACACACAATTGTGATTTTTGTTTTATGCATGTTCAGTTCAGTTCAGTTCACTCAGTTGTGTATGACTCTTTGCAAACCCATGGACTGCAACACTCCAGACTTCCCTGTCAATCACCAACTTCAGGAGCTTGCTCAAACTCATGTCCATTGAATCAGAGATGGCATCCAACCATCTGCTGTTGTCCCCTTCTTCTGTTGTCCCCTTCTCTGCATGTCTTCAACATTTTCCTGCATCAGGGTCTTTTCCAATAAGTCATCTCTTTGCAACAGGTGCCAAAGTATTGAAGTTTCAGCTTCAGCATCAGTCCTTTCAGTGAATATTCAGAACTGATTTCCTTTCAGATTGACTGGTTGGATCTCCTTGCAGTCCAAGGGACTCTCAAGAATCTTCTCCAACACCACAGTTCAAAAGTATCAATTCTTTGGCACTCCATTTTTTTTTTTTTTTTTTTTGTAGTCCAACTCTCACATCCATACATGAGTACTGAAAAAACCATAGCTTTGACTAGATGGACCTTTGTTGGCAAAGTTGCTTTTTAATATGCTGTCTAGGTTGATCATAACTTTTCTTCCAGGGAGCAATCAGCTTTTACTTTCATGGCTGCAGTCATCATCAGCAGTGATTTTGGAGCCCAAGAACATTAAATCTCTCACTGTTTCCACTGCTCTTTATCTATTTGCCATGAAGTGATGGGACTGGATGCCATGATCTTTATTTTTGTAATGTTGAGTTTTAAGCCAAAATTTTCACTCTCCTCTTTCACTTTCATCAAGAGGCTCTTTAGTTCCGCTTCACTTTCTTCCATAAGGGTGGTATCATCTGCATATCTGAGGTTATTGATATTTCTCCTGGCACTCTTGATTCCAGCTTGTGCTTTATCCAGCCTGGCATTTTTCATGATGTACTATGCATATCAGTTAAATAAGGAGAGTGATAATATACACCCTTGACATACTCTTTCCCAATTTGGAAACAGTCCATTGTTTCATGTTCATTTCTAACTGTTGCTTCTTGACCTGCATGCAGATTTCCCAAGAGGCAAGTCAAGTGGTCTGCTATTCCCATCTCTTTTAGAATTTTCCACAGTTTACTGTGATCCACACAGACAAAGATTTTGGTGTAGTCAATAAAACAGAAGTAGAAGTTTTTATGGAACTCTTTTGCTTTCTTTGTGATACAACAGATGTTGACAATTTGATCTCTGGTTCCTCTGCCTTTTCTAAATCCAGCTTGAACATTTGGAGTTTCTTGGTTCATGTACTGTCGAAGCCTGGCTTGGAGGATTTTGAGCACCACTTTGCTAGCATGTGAGATGAGTGCAATTGTATGATAGTTTGAACATTCTTTGGCATTGTCTTTCTTTGGGATTGGAATGAAAACTGACCTTTTCCAGTCCTGTGGCCACTGCTGAGTTTTCCAAGTTTGCTGGCATATTGAGTGCAGCACTTTCACAGCATCTTTCACTTTCACACTTTTATGATTTGAAATGACTCTACTGGAATTCTAATTACTTCCACTAGCTTTATTCATAGTGATACTTCCTAAGACCTTCTTGAGTTCACGTTCCAGGATGTCTGGCTGTAGGTGAGTGATCATACCATTGTGATTATCTGGGTCATGAAGATCTTTTTTGGATAGTTCTGTGTATTTTTGCCATCTCTTCCTAATATCTTCTGCTTCTGTTAGTTCCATACCATTTTTGCCCTTTATTGTGCCCATGGTAAAGTAAAATAAAGTAAAAAAATAAATTTAGGTGTTGAATTTTTTTGTTAGGTGTTCAGTTTTTTTGTTTGTTTTGTAGCCATTTGGATAATCATATGCTTTTCTCCTTTTTTAATAATCGTGAATTGTTCCAGTGATCATTTTCTTAATATTAACAAGGGCATATTTCTAAATCAATCCAATTTGGTTGCTATGGGCTATTGTCATATACTTGCTCAGTTATAGCTGACTCTTTGAAATTAATAGACTACTGCGTCAGGCTTCCCTGTCTCTCACCATCTCCTGGAGCTTGTTCGAACTTCGGTAATGCTATCCAGCCATCTCACCCTCTGTCCTCCCTTTCTCCTCCTGCCTTCAATCTTTCCCAGCATCAGGGTCTCTTCCAATCAGTCAGCTCTTTGCATCATGTGGCCAAAACATTGGAGCTCCAGCTTCAGCATCAGTCCTTCCAATGTATGTTCAGGACCAATTTCCTTTATGACTGACTGAACTGATCTCCTTGCAATCCAAGGGACTCTCAAGAATCTTCTATAGCATTACAGTTCAAAAGCATCAGTTGTTCAGTGCTCAGCCTTCTTTATGGTCCAACTCTCACATCCATGCATGTCTACTGGAAAAACCATAGCTTTGACTATACAGACCTCTGTTGGCAAAGTAATAATGTCTCTGCTTTTTAATATGCTGTCTTGTTTTGTCAAAGTTTTTCTTCCATTGAGCAAGCTTCTTTGAATTTCATGGCTGCAGTCACAATCAGCAGTGATTTTGGAGCCCAAGAAAATAAACACTGTCACTGTTTCTGCTAGGAGGAGGTGGAAAATTCTGCACTGTCACTGTTACCCAATCTATTTGCCATGAAGTGATGGGACCAGATATTTGATCTTCATTTTTTGAATGTTGCACTATAAACTTATACATATAAACTATGGGATATATATATATATATCAATTCAGTTCAGTTGCTCAGTCATGTCCAACTCTTTGCAACCCCATAAATCACAGCACGCCAGGCCTGTCTATCCATCACCAAGTTCTGGAGTTCACTCAAACTCATGTCCATCAAGTTGGTGATGCCATCCAGCCATCTCATCCTCTGTCATCCCCTTCTCCTCCTGCCCCCAATCCCTTCGCATGAGGTGGGCAAAGTATTGGAGTTTCAGCTTCAGCATCAGTCCTTCCAATGAACACCCAGGACTGATCTCCCATGGACTGGTTGGATCTCCTTGCAGTCCAAGGGACTCTCAAGAGTCTTCTCCAACACCACAGTTCAAAAGCATCAATTCTTCAGTGCTCAGCTTTCTTCACAATCCAACTCTCACATCCATACATGACCTCTGGAAAAACCATAGCCTTGACTAGATGGACCTTTGTTGGCAAAGTAATGTCTCTGCTTTTGAATATGCTATCTAGGTTGGTCATAAATTTCCTTCCAAGGAGTAAGCATCTTTTAATCTCATGGCTGCAATCACAATCTGCAGCGATTTTGGAGCCCCAAACAAATAAAGTCTGGCACTGTTTCCACTGTTTCCCTATCTATTTCCCATGAAGTGATGGGACCAAATGCCGTGATCTTATATATATATATATATATATATATATATATATATATATATATGTATATATATAAAATATATATATTGCTATAGGCTTTATGCATATAATATATATTCAGTTTGCATGTATTTAAAACAAATTTGCACTAATATTCATGAGGGAGTTTAATGGGAGTTCATATGCAATTATTTTCCTATATCTTTTTCAGAGTTTGTTATTCAGGTTGATGGTTCAATAGATGAAGTTGCAAGTGATTTTTCTTTTTCTATTTTCTGGTAGAGTTTGTGTAAAGCTATTTTTTTTTTCCTTAATTATCTGGAAGAACTCACCATTCAGTAATCTGGGCATACATATTCTTTTGTGAATAAATTTCTTAAATTATGGATTAAATTTGTTTAATGCATATAGATTTATTCATATACTTTGCTGATTAAAGCCTGTTTCATGTGAGTTTTCAGATTTTCTCATATAAATTTTCATACCTTTCAACAGTTTTTTTTATGTCTACAGAATCTGTAGTTATGTTCCCATTAATTTCCTGATTTTGTCACCATATCTTCTCTTTCCCTCTCCCTCTCACTGTATTTTTCTATCTCTCTGTCTCTGTCTCTAAAGATTTATCACAAGTTTTTTTAAAAATCATCTTTGCTTTGCTATCTTATATTTTCTCCTTTCCATATTTTTTTGCTTTGCTTTCATTTTTATTTTTCCTTCTACTTTTCTTTTGCTATTATACTATCCTTTGAGATAACTGAAGTGACTGCTTAGATCAGACTTGGCAGATCCCTGATATCATGGCTATGGGGGTAGCCCTGAACTCCAATTTGTGACTCTCTGTCCCAGTAAGACTGCTGAAAGAACTAAGCATGATGCTTTCCTCTTAGTCTTTATGTCTCCAGCTGAAAATTGTCAAATGTTCTAGGGTAAAATGCCACTGCGAATATAAGGCCCTGAAGTGTTTTCTTTCTTCAAACCTGGTGATCATTTGATCATTCAAACCCTGGTGTCTCGGTGGCTTTGAATCTATTGTTGAACCCCCTCTAATACATTTTTATTTGTGGTACTTTTCACTTTCAGAATTTCCATTTGGCTTTCTTTAATAATTTCTCTTTATTAACATTTAATGCTTAGGGAAATATTATTATCATACTTTCCTTTATTTTTTTAAAATATAGTTTCTTTAGATCTTTGAACATATTTTAAATGTCTGATTTAAACTCTTTGTCTGGTAATTTCAAAATCTATTCTTCTTCAAGGACTGTTTCAAGTGATTGCTTTTTTTTTTTTTTTCCTTTCCTGTATATGGGCTATATCTAGTTTTTTCCCATCTTGATTTTTTGTTGTTATTGTTGAAAAGTGGAATTTCAGATAACATAGTGTGACAACTCTAGAATAAGATTTGCCTAACTCCCCAGAGTTTGTTGTTGCTGCTACTAGTATTGTTGGTGTTTATTTAATGACTTCTGAACTAATTCTGTATTCTCTGCATTTTTTGTTGCATGTGACCACTGATATCTCTACTTAAATTAGTGATCACTTAATGATGGACAGAGATTTCTTGAAATTCCTGACATCAGTATTATCTGTGTCTTTCCCAGGAGCTCTGTGTGTGTGTTGGGGTATACCTTCAAACCCAGACAAGGCCACATACCACTCTGCCTTAAACTTCACTTCCTGCTTGCGCAGGTCTTTCCTGCTCATATGCACAGCCCTGCATGTGTGCATGGCATTCTATATTTCTAAGAGTTTAAGACTCTTGAGAGTCCCTTGGACTGCAAGGAGATCCAACCAGTCCATTCTGAAGATCAGCCCTGGGATTTCTTTGGAAGGAATGATGCTACAGGTGAAACTCCAGTACTTTGGCCACCTCATGCAAAGAGTTGAAAAGACTCATTGGAAAAGACTCTGATGCTGGGAGGGATTGGGGGCAGGAGGAGAAGGGGACGACAGAGGATGAGATGGCTTGATGGCATCACTGACTCGATGGACGTGAGTCTGAGTGAACTCCGGGAGTTGGTGATGGACAGGGCGTGCTGCGATTCATGAGGTAGCAAAGTGTTGGACACGACCGAAGGACTGAACTGAACTGAAACTGATGGAGCTTTTCAAAGTTCTTTGAACATCTCACACCTTAGTTTTTCCTCTTCAGGATTTTGATTAGTCTATTGTTTGCACTGGCTATTAGCTATTATTTAATTTAGCATACCTTTAAACATTTGCTAGTATATATTTCAGCAAACACATTGGCCATCAGGAAACTGATTTAAGCATTGGATCACCAATAACATGAAGCCTTTCAGGTCAAGTATCCCAGGAAACCTTTAGATAGATCAAAAGAAATTATTTGGATATGACATTTCTCTGGCATCCGGTCCCATCACTTCATGGCAAATAAATGAGGAAAAAATGGAAACAGTGATAGACTTTATTTTCTTGGGCTCCAAGATCACAGCAGATGGTGACTGCAGCCATGAAATTAAAAGATGATTGCCTCATGGAACAAGAGCTATGACCAATTTAGACTGCATATTAAAAAGCAGAGACATTACTTTGCCAACAAATGTCCATCTAGTCAAAACTATGGTTTTTCTAGTAGTCATGTATGGATATGATTTGGACTATAAAGAAAGCTGAGTACCAAAGAATTGTTGCTTTTGAACTCTGGTGCTGGAGAAGACTCTTGAGAGTCCATTGGACTGCAAGGAGATCCAACCAGTCCATCCTAAAGGAAGTCAGTCCTAAATATTCATTGAAAGTACTGAGGCTCAAGCTGAAACTCCAATACTTTAGCCTGATGCAAAGAACTGATTCATTGGAAAAGACCTTGATGCTGGGAAAGATTGAAGGTGGGAGAAGGAGGGGATGACAGAGAATGAGATGGTTGGATGGTATCACTGACTTGATGGACATGAGTTTTAGTAAGCTCCGGGAGTTGGTGATGGGCAGGGAAGTCTGGTGTGCTGAGGTCCACGGGATTGTAAAGAGTCGGACATGACTGAGTGAATCAACTGAACTGAACTGCTCACTCTAGTACCAAGAATAAAGGCTATTAATTTCAGTGCTACCACTGAACCAGGAAGTGGGTGATAGGAATAGTGTAACTTAAAATTCCACCAGGATTCATCTGATTTTTCTTGTATAAACACTCTTTGGGAATAAATACCTGCATGTATACATGCCATTGTTTACATTATTTTCTACAGGTCATGGACTCCGGAAACTGAAATAACTAGGTTACAAGGTTAGTAATCATGCAGTAATTTCTTGGGACAGAGTTTCTAAAATCTTTGCAATTACTTAAGTGATTAGAATACCAGGAAGATCTTGTGTTTTGTGATTTCTTCTTTGAGGCTGGTTTCTGACAGATCTTAAATCCCTTAAGATTATCTGAGTTATAGATCTTTTGTTCTAAGGGACTGACTCTTGGTAGGCTACTGTATAACTTCAGAATGAGAGTTACTAGAAAGACTAAGCCATGATTAGAAGGTTGGAACTTTCTGCCCACACCCACCTCCTCCTCTGGGAGGGAGATTGAGTTAGTGATCAGTTGGGGATATGTGATGTAGTTTCAGTAAAAATTACAAAAGTAGAACACTCAGGGAACTTCCAGGTTGCAAAGCACTTGGAGGTGCTGGAAAGCTAGTGTAACCAGAGAGGGTAGGGATGCTCTGCAACCCTCTCTATACCCCACCCTATCTATCAGTTCACTTGTATCTTTACTTGTATCCTGTATAATACATTGGTAAATATAAGTGTTGCCCTGAGCTCTGTGAGCTATTCTAGCGAATTGTTAAAAACAGGTGGTTATCAGTCAGAAGTATCAGGCATAGCCTGGGACTTGCAATTGGCATCTTAACTGGGGACAGTCCTGTGGGACTGAGCTCTTAACTTGAGGGATCTGATACTAATTCAAGGTGGATAGTGTCAGCAGTGAATTGAATTGTAGGGTACCCAGTTGGTGCCATAGACTTGACTCGTGTGGAAACAGACCCTCACATCTGGTGTAAGAAGTATTGAGTAGAAGAAAGCAGTGAACTTTTCATGGGTGACTGTCTTAAATTGACAAGTAGGTTTGGGATTAGAAAGTAAAATTAATCCTATAATGACTATTTTCTAATCCTTCTTTTTCTTTTAACATGAAAGCATTTTGGTTTGAGACTTAAAACATCCAACATCTTTATCCCAAATGACCTCATAATCATTTCTTGGAGGAACTTGTGGGAAATTGTGTGCATCAAACACTGCAGGACTATAATCCAGGGCTTATCACATCCCAGTAGATCTGTGACCTATTATTAATTGCCTTGAACTTTCATTTTCCATAGGAATGTAGAAAGTAGCTCTATTTGCTCTAATGAAGTGTTAATTTTTAGATAAATGAAATTAAAAATATATCTTTCCCTTAGCTTGATTTGAGCAGGATCATAGATAGCACAGATCTATCATGGATGAACTTTGAAAGGTTAAAAGAGTTGAAAAGCTGCAAATTTCATTAACTAAACTCTACTGGTTGCCATATGAATGCAAAAGTAGCCATACTGTCCTTCCTGGAGCACTTTTCTCTGGGTCTGTGCAGAGTACTAACAAAGTAAGATGAGTAGAGATTACTCAGCTAATTAACTGAAAGCTGAGAATAGATAATCAGGCCAAATGATCATTTTTGGTCTAACCAGGGAATGAATAATTGGGGAAGTCTCTGTTGAATGATGATTATTTTGTAGTCCTTGTATGTGGGTAATGATAGTATTTAGGAACTGATTGTCATCTGGCAACAGAAAAAAATGTCTAAAAGTGTAATGAACAAACAGCATGTAATTTCAACAGACAGGAAGGAGTTCAAATTTTAGGCTAAGCGATATGTCTCCATATTTCATTTTTAATATGCAAATTCTTTGAGGGACCTGTATTAAAAGTTCCTAATATTTCAATATGAATGGAATATCCTGACTATTGGAAGAGCAGACCTAATTTCCAGGCCTTTTATGCAAGACCCAGCAAAAATGTGTTGGTGTGGGTCAGGAAATTGGTATCATACACCTTGCTTTGGCCTACTTCCCACGTGCAAAAACATAGCACCATAGATGGGGACAGAGGTAGATTGAGAATTGCTGAATTAAATCGATTCTCTATGTCTGCTTCTCCACTGCTGCCCTGTAAGTAAATTATTCAGTACCATTTTTCCAGATTCCATATATGTGCATTAGAATACTTTATTTATCTTTCTTTCTCTGACCTACTCACTCTGTATGATAGATTCTAGGCTCATCCACCTCAAATGTTCCCAAAATTAAAACCACAAGAGAAATCTTATGATGTGGTGAAGCATCACGAGCTTAGAGCTTCCTAAGTCACCCTGGGGCAACATCCCCTCTGTACACTTGAGATTCCTTACATATAAGATTAGAAGTATAGGGTAATTTATTAAGGTTTCTTTCTATCTAACAGTTCTAGGTTCAGTCTAACCCCTGATCAGTGTTAAACTTGCTCCCATAGTTGCATTTTGGAGCAGTTCTTCCACAGCATTCTGTGCTTACCTGGCTTAAAATTCACCATGATAACTGAGAGTTGCTTGTTTGTCAGTTTCTACAGTGCAAGGCCCATTTTTGTCTAAATCCATCAGCACTGAGCCATCTGTACGTGGTGACATGCATGGCACGTGTTCGTTCCTTGGGCACTCTTAGGGTAAGAATGAGTAAAGCTGACTACATATCTGCCCCTAAGCACCCATGGGACTCAAGCAACTGATACTGTGCCTTCCTTAGTCATATTAGACAGGTAAGAGAGCACATAATTTGATTTTTTTTTTTTTTACCACAAAAGCATTATGAAAACTATGCCCAGAGCCTAATTTTCTCCTGTGGGAGAAGAGCTGCTGAACTCCCCATATCTCTGGAGGAGGTGAGAGGTGTGTCAAGGTCAGTCAAGGAGCCAAGCTCAAATCAAGATTATTCTGAGAGTAGCCAAGAGCAAGACACAGCCAGAATGAGAGAGGAAACTAGGCAAGGAAAGGACATCAGGGACATTTCAGAAGACAAGGCTGGTGTCTAATTCTGCTGTTTACATAGGCATGTTGGTGTGTGATCAAAAATCAAGCTGAACAATGGTAAAAATTTCCTTGATACGACACCTTTTCCCATCTTCCCTGTTTTTCTCCCGTAGTACTTCCAAACTCATCTTCCTTAGCTTAAGGCCTCTCTCTAGTCAATCATGTATTCTTCTACATTGACAAAGAAATATTTTTAAAAGCTCAAGGATCAGTCATCCCTTAAACTAAGATTTCTCAACCCTCATTATACATAAGCACTTCTACAAAAAAAAAAAAAAAAAAAAAAGGACTCATTAGTGAGCCACAGGCCAGACTAAGACTCAGGCCCTTAGAAATTCAGCACAATCAATGGTGTTTTCAAGCTCTTTTATGCTCAACAGGTGTTTCTAATTTGTTTTTATTTTTTGGGAAAAGCCAGTTTTGTCTAGTCATTGCTTGGATTTGATCTCTGTTGAAAATTCTACACATATTTTGTTCTTCATTTCCTATTAACTCCACCATTTTTTTTTCCTATTCTGCTCCTCTTCATTCATAACAAAAACAGAATCCTGTTCTTGGGAGACATTGGGAACATATAAAATATTTTGACAGGTGTATTTGTCTACCTAGTATCCAATTTTCCTTGTCCTCTGTATGCCTGTCTATAGCGTTTCTGAAATTCAGCCTGTCTTCACTGGTGCTGAATAGAAAAATGGGAACAGAGTTTCGGGCGAAGTAGAAAAGGGGGGTTTTAATTGCTTTGCCAGGCAAAGGGGGCCATACTGGGCTAACGCCCTGAAGACCATGTGGCTCTCCCAGGAGAAGGTAGTAATGAGTTTTATAGTGTTCAAGGAGAAGAGCATGATAAACTCATGGATAGTTCTGGGATTGGTTTGCAACAAGGTGAAGTTTTAAGTATCATCAACCTTCTGGTTTCAACCAGACTAGGGTGTATGTTCTTATGGTCAGCAGTTTTCATCTTCCTGTAAAAACAACTTAGGAATGTGTGTCAGGTCTTTATATCTTTCAGGGAACTTGGAGTTCAGTGATTCTGTTATGTGGCAGAAGCACAGTCTAAATTGTTATCAGCTGTTCCTTGTTTCTACACCATCACATTTCCCAATCATTAATTCTTGTATCAGCATTTTACTTTAAAAGACAAGGACACAGGGGCTTGTACATGGCTTCAATACCACACCCCAGCACCCAAAGACAGTGAGTTTCAAGTCCCAGTCAATGTTTAAGAAGCTCTTGTCAATTTGCAAAATTTTGCTTTGATTTTATTTATACTTACGTTGGAATTTTTGTTTGCTGTATTAGTTTCCCATTACTTCTGTAACAAATTATCAACAATGTAATGGCTTGAAACAACACAAATTTATTTTCTTACAGTCCTATAGGTCAGGACTTCCATACTGGTTTCAGTGGGCTAATATCAGGATATCAGTAGGGCTGCATTAGCTTCTGGAAGTTCTAGGGGATGATATATTGATATTTCCTTGACCATTTGAGTTGTTGGCATTATTCAACTTCTCGAATTATAGATGAGAGGCCTCTATTTTCTTGCTGGCTGTAAGAAGAGGGTCAATCTAACTTCTAGAATTCACCAGCCTTCCTTGGCTTGTGGCTCTTCTCTTCATCTGCAGGTTGCATCTCTCTGACCACAGCCAGGAAAGGTTCTCATCTTTTAATAATTCATGTGATTAGAGATTTCTCTGGTGGGTCCAGTAGTTAAGAATCCACCTTGCAATGCAAGGGACAAAAGTTGAATCCCTGGTCAGGGAACTAAGGTCCCATATGTCATGGGGCAACCAAGCCTGAGCACTACAACCACCAAAGCCCTCAAGCTCTAGATCCCATATGTTGCAACTACTGAGCCCATGTGCCACAGTTAGAGAGCCTGTGTGCTGCAACAAAAGATCCCACATGATGCAACAAAATTCTGCTTGCCACAACTAAGACCTAAGATGCAGCCAAATATATAAATGAAAGTGAAAGTGTTAGTCACATAGTCATGTCCATTGCTTTGTGACCCCATGGACTGTAGCCAGGCTCCTCTGTCCACGGAATTCTCCAGGTAAGAATATTGGAGTGGATAGCCATTCCCTTCTCCAAGGGATCTTCCCAATGTAGGGATTAAACCCGAGTCTCCTGAATTACAGGCAGATTCTTTAACAAACAAATAAATACATATTAAAAAAAAATAATTGATGTGATTCAACTGGGCCCATGAGGGTGACCCAGGATAATCTCCACATCTGAAGGTCTATAACCTTAATCATATCTGCAAAGTCTGTTTGTCACCTAAGGTATCATTCACAGAGATTAGGGTATGTATGGGAATTTCTGAAGGATTTTATTCTGCCTACTTTTTTGAACCTCTGTTTCAGTCTTTAACTTCTATTTCAGTCTTTAACCTGTCAGAATTTGCAGTCCATGTGCATTAAACATCCAGAAGAGGCTTGACACTTAGTAGGTTCACAATGAGTGCTTATGGGGTATAGGAATGGATGTTGTGTGAGACTACTCTCTTCAGTATATGGGTCTGTGTTTTGCAACAGACTTTCCTTGGTTCAACATTCCTGCAATCAAAGATTAAATATTTCTCTTTTTATGCCAGCTCCTGGAAACCCAACTCTCATACCCAGGCCTTCATATAAGACCAGTAAACCTGCATCCTGGTATTATGGGCAGAAAAGTCACATTTCTGACCAACATTTCAAGCCTTGAGGTTACTGCAGTCTGGCAAGTGAGATGGCAAAATGATGCAAGTGAGTTACTCATCATTCTTTCTTTTAAATATAAATTTATTTATTTAAATTGGAGGTTAATTACTTTACAATATTGTATTGGTTTTGCCATACATCAACATGTATCCACCACAGGTATACACATGCTCCCCATCCTGAATCCCCCTCCCTCCTCCCTCCCCATACCATCCTTCTGTGTCGTCTCAGTGCACCAGCCCCAAGCATCCAGTATCATGCATTGAACCTGAGCTGGCGACTCGTTTCTTACATGATATTATACATGTTTCAATGCCATTCTCCCAGGTCATCCCACCCTCTCCCTCTCCCACAGAGTCCAAAAGTCTGTTCTATACATCTGTGTCTCTTTTTCTGTCTCGCATACAGGGTTATCATTACCATCTTTCTAAATTCCATGTATATGCGTTAGTATACTGTATTGGTGTTTTTCTTTCTGGCTTACTTCACTCTGTATAATCGGCTCCAGTTTCATCCACCTCATTAGAGCTGATTCAAATGTATTCTTTTTAATGGCTGAGTAATACTCCATTGTGTGTATGTACCACATTGCTTAAAAAACTGGGAATAGAATTGCCTTATGACCCAGAAATCCCACTGCTGGGCATACACACGGAGGAAACCAGAATTGAAAGAGACACGTGTATTCATCATTCTTGTTGGCTTTTTTTTTTTTTTTTCCTAATGTGTGAAACTGGCATTTCACAACTCAAGGTACACAAATCCATTGATAAAGTTCACAAATTTCTTATTAACTGCATTGAGGTTATTGATGCTATGCAGAAAAAATAATAGGTTCTTTGATTCTGCAAATGATAGAGTGAGTGACTATAGCCTTATTCTGGCAGTTTGCAACATGCAGCAATTATAATTGCCTATAGAGGGACAGAGAATTTCTAAGAACTGTGGGAGATCAAAGAGCATGAAAGAAGCAGCTTTCCAGGAGGATTTGTTTACAAGTTCTAAATGGAAAGAACATAACCTCCCATCAGCTTCTTTTTTTCTCTTTACAGTCTTTTCCCTCCAGACAGTCATTTGTTCATTTAACAAATATTTACTGAGCATGTACTGACTGCCCAGCACTGAGGATACATGAGTAAACCAACAGTGATTCCTGATTCTGTGTACTTTTCATTCCATAGGCTACCATTTATTGTGGGCCTTCCCTGTGCTAAGTCCTAGATGATAAAAGACATATATCAGACCCAGCCCTTGCCTAACCGGGCTCACTTGTGGTGGTAGAGATGCAGGGAAAATGGCAATCATGACAGTACAGTAAATCATTTTATGATAAATCTATGAGGGCCTGAGCAAGCACAGGTAGGGCCACACCTCACTCAGCCCAGAGGAATCACAGAGAGCTTATTGAATACATGACACCTGAGTTCAATCTGAAGAAAAGATGTTCTAAACAGAAAAGAAGGGAGAGACTTTGCAGAAGGAAGGGATTGAGGCAGGCTGGGGCCTGGCCCCTTTGCCGCAGTGCTTGCACCTGGACAAATGTCTCCTTGAGCAACAAAATACAAAGAAACTACAAGGGACTAAAAATAACTATGTGCATTCATAGTTAGGGAAAATTATGAACAACAAGATAGGGAAAAACATTAATTTCTGACACTTTTGAAGAGCTGGGAACAAAAGCAGGAGTTGGAGAGGAAAGCAACGTACAGCATATGTCCCCTGTATACAACGATAACAAAGGAATGGGTAAACCACCTAAGCCACCCTTTTGGCTCAACCCCTGCACCTACCCCTACTTCACTCCATATAAGAAACCAGCTTGCCCTCTCAGACCAGGGAACTAGTGAACAGAAGAACCTCTTATTTGTTTTTGCTCCCTCCTGCTGCAGCAGCAAGGCAATAAAACCTTGCCTGAATTTCTCATTTGGCCTGTTGTCTATTTTTAAGCCAAGAAACCTGGTCAGCAACAGGATGCTATGTGCCAGATTGCATAGGTGTACGTCTAAAAGGTACTTTCTGTGCATGAGGCAGTAAGATCAGAGGGGAGACCAATAATTTAAATCTTTTGTCACTGGGTGGAACTGGAACCTCAGCTTGCCCCTAGGGCGATCCAGCTGAGGCCTATTTGATTTCTGGACTGTCAGTCTTGAGAGATCAGGGCAGCAACTCAATCTGCTAACTTAGGCCATAGGGTGAATAATGGAGACTAGTTCGAGGTGAGATGGGATCCAGATCCAGCCACTGAAGTTACAACAAAATTTGAAAAGCTTTTTAATGTCATTTACTGTTCTAAGAACTCATTTGAAAGATCTCCAAGTCCCTGCAACTCTGGGAGCACCATGGACAATCAACATCGATCAGGAGGACAAGTTGTATCACACAGACAAAAAACATTTTAATCAACCATTTAAAAATTCTTTCAATATTCAATTTCATTCTCGAAACAAATGAAAATAAAATCATATCACAGGAAAGAAATAGATGTTGTTTGAAAAAATCAAATAGGACTTACAAAACTGAAAAATATAGCTACAGAATTAAAAAAAAATCCTCACCATATGAGTTAAATGCTAGAGTGGAGATGAATTATGAAAAAGATGAGAACTAGTGAACTTTACGAAAAAGCAATAGAATCCAAAACAAATAGCAATAAGAAAACTGAGTAGAATAGAAAATAAGCATAAGTAACTTGTGAATCTACAATGAGTGCAGACTTGGGATACCGTGAAGGATCCTCTAATTTACTTCTTTTGGAATAGTAATGCTTTGTGGATAACCTGGTTTTATGAAGTTAATCTCCATGCTTAGGATTAAACCTGGCAGGCTGCACAACTCAGCAACTGAGCACACCTAGTTAAGACTCTCCACTGAAATTTGAAATAGTCTTTTTGTTTCTTCCCCTTCTTGCTGAGTCATTTGGAGATAGCTGTGTACTCAGTATCACAGTAATCCAAGTCTATGCCCCAACCAGTAACACTGAAGAAGCTGAAGTTGAACGGTTCTATGAAGACCTACAAGACCTTTTATAACTAACACCCCAAAAAGATGTCCTTTTCATTACAGGGGACTGGAATGCAAAAGTAGGAAGTCAAGAAACACCTGGAGTAACAGGCAAATTTGGCCTTGGAATGCAGAATGAAGCAGGGCAAAGACTAATAGAGTTTTGCCAAGAAAATGCACTGGTCATAGCAAATACTCTCTTTCAACAACACAAGAGAAGACTCTACACATGGACATCACCAGATGGTCAACTCCGAAATCAGATTGATTATATTCTTTGCAGCCAAAGATAGAGAAGCTCTATACAGTCAACAAAAACAAGCCCAGGAGCTGACTGTGGTTCAGATCATGAACTCCTTATTACCAAATTCAGACTCAAATTGAAGAAAGTAGGGAAAACCGCTAGACCATTCAGGTATGACCTCAATCAAATCCCTTACGATTATACAGTGGAAGTGAGAAATAGATTTAAGGGCCTAGATCTGATAGATAGAGTGCCTGATGAACTATGGAATGAGGTTCCTGACATTGTACAGGAAACAGGGAGCAAGACCATCCCCATAGAAAAGAAATGCAAAAAAGCAAAATGGCTGTCTGGGGAGGCCTTACAAATAGCTGTGAAAAGAAGAGAGGAGAAAAACAAAGGAGAAAAGGAAAGATATACGCATCTGAATGCAGAGTTTCAAAGAATAGCAAGAAGAGATATGAAAGCCTTCTTCAGCGATCAATGCAAAGAAATAGATAAAAAGAACAGAATGGGAGAGACTAGAGATCTCTTCAAGAAAATTAGAGCTACCAAGGGAACATTTCATGCAAAGATGGGCTCAATAAAGTACAGAAATGGTATGGACCTAACAGAAGGAGAAGATATTAAGAAGAGGTGGCAAGAATACACAGAAAAACTGTACAAAAAATATCTTCACGACCTAGATAATCACGATGGTGTGATCACTCACCTAGAGCCAGACATCCTGGAATGTGAAGTCAAGTGGGCCTTAGAAAGCATCACTAAGAACAAAGCTAGTGGAGGTGATGAAATTCCAGTGACTCTCTTTCAAATCCTGAAAGATGATGCTGTGATAGTGCTGCACTCACTATGCCAGCAAATTTGGAAAAGTCAGCAGTGGCCACAGGACTAGAAAAGCTCAGTTTTCATTCCAATCCCAAAGAAATGCAATGCCAAAGAATGCTCAAACTACAACACAATTGCACTGATCTCACATGCTAGTAAAGTAATGCTCAAAATTCTCCAAGCCAGCCTTCAGCAATATGTGAACCGTGAAGTCCCTGATGTTCAAGCTGGTTTTAGACAAGGCAGAGGAACCAGAGATCAAATTGCCAACATCTGCTGGATCTTGAAAAAAGCAAGAGAGTTCCAGAAAAACATCAATTTCTGCTTCATTGACTATGCCAAAGCCTTTGACTGTGTGGATCACAATAAACTGTGGAAATTCTGAGAGAGATGGGAATACCAGACCACCTGACCTGCCTCTTGAGAAATCTGTATGCAAGTCAGGAAGCAACAGTTAGAACTGGACATAGAACAACAGACTGGTTCCAAATAGGAAAAGGAGAACTTCAAGGCTATATATTGTCACCCTGCTTATTTAACTTCTATGCATAGTACATCATGAGAAACGCTGGACTGGAAGAAACACAAGCTGGAATCAAGATTGCCAGGAGAAATATCAATAACCTCAGATATGCAGATGACACCACCCTTATGGCAGAAAGTGAAGAGGAACTAAAAAGCCTCTTGATGAAAGTGAAAGAGGAGAGTGAAAATATCGGCATAAAGCTCAACATTCAGAAAATGAAGATCATGGCATCCGGTCCCATCACTTCATGGGAAATAGATGGGGAAACAGTGGAAACAGTGTCAGACTTTATTTTGGGGGGCTCCTAAGTCACTGCAGATGGTGACTGCAGCCATGAAATTAAAAGATGCTTACTCCTTGGAAGAAAAGTTTTGACCAACCTAGACAGCATATTCAAAAGCAGAGACATTACTTTTCTGACTAAGGTCCATCTAGTCAAGGCTATGGTTTTTCCTGTGGTCATGTATGAATGTTAGAGTTGGACTGTGAAGAAGGCTGAGCATTGAAGAATTGATGTTTTTGAAGTGTGGTGTTGGAGAAGACTCTTGAGAGTCCCTTGGACTGCAAAGGAGATCCAACCAATCCATTCTGAAGGAGATCAGCCCTGGGATTTCTTTGGAAGGAATGATGCTAAAGCTGGAACTCCAGTAATTTGGCCACCTGATGCGAAGAGTTGACTCATTGGAAAAGACTCTGATGCTGGGAGGGATTGGGGGCAGGAGTAGAAGGGGACGACTGAGGATGAGATGGCTGGATGGCATCACGGACTCCATGGACATGAGTCTGAGTGAACTCCGGGAGTTGGTGATGGACAGGGAGGCCTGGTTTGCTGCAATTCGTGGAGTCAGAAAGAGTCAGACACGACTGAGCTACTGAACTGAACTGTGGACTTCCAGAATGCTTGAGAGGACCTTTATTTATTTTCCCCAGGAATGTCTTAATGACAAGTGGAGCTAAATGGGCGTCTTAAGTGCTGTTTCTAGTAGTAAATGTCCCAAATGAGACACTCTCAACGCCTTCAAAGCCTCCTTCTGCTAAAGCAGCCATCCCATCCAGGAATATGGGTTAGGTAATAACACAGTTATTTGCCAGCACAAGCTGGATGCACGATGAGGCTAGAATTCTAACTAGGTAAATAGCTTTTTAAGTAACCTGGTATTTCTCTGTACAGAATAATAGGGCATTCATTCCTTTGGTGAGCCCCTGCTGTAATTTTATTTTTAGCTTTTTTTTTTTTCTAGAATATATCTTCTTGGTTTAAATTTGGCATCATATACTGCTGTCCTCATAAAATCATTTGGAAATTTTTTCTATTTTTGCAATTTTCTGGAAATGTCTTTGTAGAAATTATAGTTTTCTTAAGTGTTATTTTTAATTCACCTGTGAAGATTTCTGGGTCAGGAATTTTCTTTGTGAGAAAGATTTTAACAATTTTTTTCCCCAGTAGATATAGATATTCAGGTTACTTATTTCTTCTGCAGTAATTTGTGTCTTCCAAGAAATATACCCAAGGCATCTAAGTTTTTTTATTGATTAATGAAATTGCTATCCTTTTAATGACATGGAGCTTCCCTTGTGGCTCAGATGGTAAAGAGTTTGCCTGCAATGTGGGAGACCTGGGTTCAATACCTGAGTTGGGAAGATCCTCTGGAGAAGGAAATGGCAACCTACTCCAATATTCTGTCCTGGAGAATTCCACAGATGGAGGAGCCTGGCAGGCAATAGTCCACGGGGTCACAAAGAGTCAGACATGACTGAGCAACTTCACTAATGATGTGATTTGTAGTATGTACTTTATTTTATTTTGCTATAGCTAATTTTTATTTTATTTTGCCTTGTCTTGGTCCATATAATATTATATATTTTATTGATTTATAAAGAATCATCTTTTGGTTTCATTGATTCTATTTCTTTCTGTTTTTCACTTGATAATTTCACTTTTTATCATAACTATTTCTTTTGATGATTTCTAGTTTTATTTGCTCTTAAATTTCCTCATTTATCATTCATTTTCTGTTTGAAAAATTTTCTTTGGCTAATCTTTAAGGGTGGGGCTTCCCTGTTGGCTCAGTGGTAAAGAATCTGCCCACAATGCAGGAGATGCAGGTTCAATCCCTGGGTCTGGAAGATCTCCTGGAGTAGGAAATGGCAACCCACTCCAGTATTCTTACCTGGGAAATCCCATGAGGAAAGGATCCCAGAGGGCTATAGTTCATGGGATCACAAAAGAGTCAGACACAACTTAGCCACTAAGCAATGATAATCTTTAAGGGTAGGTGTACTGGCAATAATTCTTTCATTCCTGAATGATAGCCTTATTGCATGTGTAATTTGTGGTTGATAATTGTTTACCTTCAGTACTTGAAACATAGAATTACTTCTTCCTGAACTCTCTTGTTTCTTATGTTGCTGCTATAACTAACACCCACGTTTCCCTATAGATGATATGTCATTTCTCTCTGGGTGCTTTCAAAACTTTTTAAACTTTAGTTTTCAAATGTTTGTTATGTGCTTTCGGCATGGGCTTCCTTAGATTTATCTTGTTGGGACTTCGCTCAGCTTCTTGGAATTATAGGTGTGTATCTTTCACCAAATTTGGTAAATTTTCATTCCTACTCTTTTTTCCATTTTTCCTGGGACTTTGACAATAGAAATCTTTAGTCTTTCATTATTGGTTCATAGGTCACTCAGGCTCATTTTTTACCTTAGTCTATATTCTCATTGTTATTCATATTGGATGAGTTATACTGCTTTTTCCTCAAGTTCACTAGTTCTACCCTATTTTATAATTCATCTCCATTCTAGTATTGAACTCATCTAGTGAGAGGTTTTTTTTTTGTTGTTGTTGTTACTGTATTTTCAGTTCTGCAAGTTCTATTTTTTTTCTTTCAAATAACATCCATATTTTTCCTGTGATTTTAATTTTTTTCATTGTTTCAAGAATATAATTGAGTGTTGAATCAATTTTATAATGAATGATTTAAATATTTTTTCAGATTGTCTTTATTCAGATTCAGTATCTGTTCTTATTGGTGATTCCCTACTGCATCCTAGTTTGTTTTCTAGTATCTTGGGACACTGTCAGTCTTATTAAATCACTTATTTTAATAGACAATCACTCTGCTTAGGTTTAGTGCACAGATCTTCCCCTACATCTGTTGTCTTTATATCCCAAGGCAGTTTAACCTCCAGAGCCTTTCTATTATTTTTCCTTCCTTAGTTTTTCTGGTACTAGTAGAATTCCCACTGGTCCTGCCTGCTGTTGCCTGAGTGAATGCAGGGTTTTCACAGCCTGGGCCACAGGTTGTATCTCAGTGGTGGAATGGTGTCATGATATCTCATTATTAGGACTGCCCACCAACCCACATGTTACTGGATACAAAAGGAGAGTCAAGGGTGGAAAAAACACTTCCGACACAAGGCTGTTTGCTGTTACTTGTTCCATCTGTTTATCTTGGTGTCTCTTATAGGAATAGAGTTGATGATCATTTGTCATGGTCATAAGGAAAATTTCCTAAAAATAGCTGCCTACAGCAGCTAAATCCTTCATTGCAGACACTACCTATTTGCTTTGGTATCTCTTCATACAAAAGGAGAATATCAAGTCTATCAGTAAAGGACCATATTTCCCTTGGTAGTTTATTTTTAGTGGGGCTTACATCCATCCTTTTTGCCAGTGATTTTGGCTAACCTGATATTGTAAAGGACGGTATTTCCCTTGGTAGTTTATTTCTAGTGGGGCTTACATCCACCCTCTTTGCCAATGATTTTGGCTAACCTGATATTGTCAGAGGAAATATCACTTGACACAGGAAAGGAATGAGCATATCTGGGTCACCTTCTATTGCTAGCTCACTGGTCAGGAAATGCCAAATCAGGGTGACTATTCCCTGCTGAGTGAGTGATGCAAGATGTCCTGACACTGTCCAGTCTGCAGATCCCAAACAAGTCTGCATTTTTTGTACAATCTTTCAAAGTTTTTTGGTTGTCCCTTGCAGTACTTCCAGGGCTTATGATTTGCTTTGCAAGGAGTATGGAAAGGTGAACCCATGCCATTTTTTTTTTCTACAGAAGACCCTCAGCTTTATTATTGAAGAAAATTTTTGCCACAGATACAGAATTATGGGTACTGTTTGTTACTTTACCACTTTAAAGATGTCATTGCACAGTATCTTAATGTCTATAGCTTCTGATGAAAAGATTAGCTGTTATTAAAAACATTTCACTTCTGAATATAGTATGTGGTTTTTCTCCAACTGCTTTCACAATTTTTTCTTTAATTTTGATTTCTAGAAGAGTGACTATGGTGTGTACAAGTATGATAATCATCATATTTCTCAAACGTGGGGCTTGCTGAAATCCTTGAATCTATAAGTGCATCTCTATTGTCAAGTTTGGGAAAAACTTGATTTCTGCTATTTTCTATAGTTTCCTTGCTTATTCTGTCTCTCCGTTACCCCTGGAAATTTAACTTTCTATATACTAGAGGTTTTGATATTGGTCTGTACTTCTTGAAGAGAGGTTTATTTTTAAAATAATTTTAATCTCATCTTCATATTGTTTCATCATTCTGTTTCCAAATATATTGAGTCTTTTACCCATCGTCTCCATAAATGGCATTAAACCCACCAGTATTGGATTCCAGCTGAGTTGTTTCAAATCCTAGAAGATTATGCTGTGAAAGTGCTGCACTCAATATGTCAGCAAATTTGGAAAATTCAGCAGTAGCCAAAGGACTGGAAAAGGTCAGTTTTCATTCCAATCCCAAAGAAAGGCAATGCCAAAGAATGTTCAAACTACTGCACAATTGCATGCATCTCACATGCTAACAAAGTAATGCTGAAAATTCTCTAAGCCAGGCTTCAACAGTACATGCACAGAGAACTTCCAGATATTCAAGCTAGATTTATAAAAGACAGAGAAACCAGAGATCAAACATCCATTAGATCATAGAAAAAGAAAGAGAATTCCAGAAAAACCCCTGCTCCTGCTTTATTGACTATGCCAAAGCCTTGGACTGTGTGGATCACAACAAACTGAGGAAAATTCTTCAAGACATGGTAATACCAGATCACCTTACCTGCCTCCTGAGAAATATGTATGCAGGCCAAGAAGCAACAGTCAGAACAGAACATGGAACAGCAGACTGGTTTCAAATCAGGAAAGGAGTCCGTCAAGGCTGTATATTGTCACCCTGCTTATTTAACTTGTATGCAGAGAATGTTATGCGAAATGCCAGGCTGGATGAAGCACAAGCTGGAATAAAGATTGCCAGGGGAAATATCATAGCCTCAGATTTGCAGATGACACCACATTTATAGCAGAGAACAAAGAGGAACTAAAGAACCTCTTAATGAAACTGAAAGAGCAGAGTGAAAAAACTGGCTTAAAATTCACCATTCAAAAAATGAAGATCATGGCTTTGAGTCCCATCACTTCATGGCAAATAGATGAGGAATCAGTGGAAACAGTGGCAGACTGTATTTTCTTGGGCTCTAAAAATCACTGCAGATGGTTACTGCAGCCATGAAATTAAAAGATACTTGCTCATTGGAAGAAAAGCTATGACCAACCTAGACAGCATACTAAAAAGCAGAGACATTACTTTGCCAATAAAGGTCTATCTAGTCAAGGCCATGGTTTTTCCAGTGGTCATGTATGGATGTGAGAGTTGGACTATAAAGAAAGCTGAGTGCCAAGGAATTAATGTTTGTAAACTGTGGTGTTGGAGAAGACTCTTGAGAGTCGCTTGGACTGCAAGGAGATCCAACCAGTCCATTCTAAAGGAGATTAGTCCTGACTATTGGAAGGGTTGATGCTGAAGCTGAAGCTCCAATACTTTGGCTACCTGATGCGAAGACCTGTCTCATTGGAAAAGACCCTTGCTGGGGAAGACTGAAGGTGGGAGGAGAAGGAGACAACAGAGGATAAGAGACTGAGCTACTGAACTGAGCTGATTGTTTTGCACATTCTGTATTATTCAGTTTTAGAAATATTGTTTAGTTACTATGAAAAAGCAAGAGAGTTCCAGAAAAACATCTATTTCTGCTTTATTGACTATGAGAAAGCCTTTGACTGTGTGGATCACAATAAACTGTGGAAAATTCTGAGAGAGATGGGAATACCAGACCACCTGACCTGCCTCTTGAGAAATCTGTATGCAGGCCAGGAAGAAACAGTTAGAACTGGACATGGAATAATAGACTGGTTCCAAATAGGAAAAAGAGTGGGGGCTGTATATTGTCACCCTGCTTATTTAACTTCTATGCAGAGTACATCATGAGAAACGCTGGACTGGAAGAAACACAAGCTGGAATCAAGATTGCCGGGAGAAATATCAATAACCTCAGATATGCAGTTGACACAACCCTTATGGCAGAAGTGAAGAGGAACTAAAAAGCCTCTTGATGAAAGTGAAAGAGGAGAGTGAAAAAGTTGGCTTAAAGCTCAACATTCAGAAAACGAAGATCATGGCATCCAGTCCCATCACTTCATGGGAAATAGGCAGAGAAACAGTGGAAACAGTGTCAGACTTTATTTTTGGGGCTCTAAAATCACTGTAGATGGTGATTGCAGCCATGAAATTAAAAGACGCTTCCTCCTTGGAAGAAAAGTTATGACCTACCTAGATAGCATATTCAAAAGCAGAGACATTACTTTGCCGACTAAGGTCCGTCTAGTCAAGGCTATGGTTTTTCCAGTAGTCATGTATGGATGTGAGAGTTGGACTGTGAAGAAAGCTGAGTGCCAAAGAATTGATGCTTTTGAACTGTGGTGTTGGAGAAGACTCTTGAGAGTCCCTTGGACTGCAAGGAGATCCAACCAGTCCATTCTAAAGGAGATCAGCCCTGGGATTTCTTTGGAAGGAATGATGCTGAAGCTTAAACTCCAGTAGTTTGGCCACCTCATGCAAAGAGTTGACTCATTGGAAAAGACTCTGATGCTGGGAGAGATTGGGGGCAGGAGGAAAAGTGGACAACAGAAGATAAGATGGTTTGATGTCATCACCAACTCGATGGACGTGAGTCTGAGTTAACTCTGGGAGATGGTGATGGACAGGGAGGCCTGGCGTGCTGCAGTTCATGGGGTCTCAAAGAGTAGGACACAACTGTGCAACTCAACTAAACTGATCATCTCAATAGTTGCAGATAAATCTTCCAATAAAATTTAACAATTGATAAAAACTCTGCAGAAAATCAGCATAGAGGTAACATTCCTAGACCTGAAAAATACATATATGACAAACTGAGAACAAACATTACTCTCAATAGTGAAAAACTGAAAGCTTTTCCTCTAAGATCAAGAACAAGAGAAGGGTGCCCATTCTCAACACTATTATTCAAAATATTTTTGGAATAGCAATCAGAGAAGAAAAAGAAAAAAAAGGAATCCAGATTGGAGAAAAAGAAGTAAAACTCTGTGTTGGCAGATGACACGATACTATATAGAAACCCTAAGTATGCCACCAGACAATGACCCAGCAATCCCACTAGTGTGTATATACCCTAAGAAAACCAATTTTTACAATTGTAAAAGACACATGTACCCCAGTGTTCACTGAAGCACTATTTACAATAGCCCAGACATGGAAGCAGCATATATGTCCATTGATTTATGAATGGTAAAGAAGTTGTAGTACATTTATACAATAGAATATTTCTTAACCATTAAAAGCAACAAATTGAGTCAGTTAAAGTGAGGTGGATGAACCCAGAGCTTATTATGAAGAATGAAGTAAGTCAGAGAGAGAAAAACAAATATAATATGTTAATGTATATGAAATCTAGAAAAATAGTATTGATGAACCTATTTTCCAGGAAAAAAAAAATCACAGAGGTAGAGAACAGACTTGTGGACACAGTGGGTGAAGAAAAGAGTACGACAAATGGGGAAAGTATCATTGACATGTACACATTATCTTGTGTAAGATAGGTAACTGGTAGGACGCTACTAGATAACACAGGGAGCCCAGCCTGCTGCTCTCCCAGTGAAATGGGAGGGGGAGGGAGTCTCCAGAGGGAGAGGATACATATATATTAATATATAATTATGACTGATTCACATTGTTGTATGGCAGAAACCAACACAAGATTGTTAAGCAATTATCCTCCAATCAAATTATTTAAAAGAGTGAAAAAAAACTTATACATGTAACAGTAAATTTATAACTTAATTTTGATCCTAGTGTAAAGCTCAACATTAGTAGTCCTCATTCATATTTTATACTTTTGATGTTGCATTTTTACATTTTTAAATCTTGCTTATTTCTTAACTAATTATTATATTCTTGGTTATTTTTTAACTTTTAAACTTACAACTATTAGTTTTTGAATGATTAGTCATTACTTTTACTGTATATTTACCTTTCTAGTTAGATTTGTTCTTTTCATATGTGTGCACATTACTAATTATCACCCTAGTTTTTCAGCATAAATTCTTTTAACATTTCTTTTAATACTGGTTGAGTGGTAATAAGTTCCTTTAGCCTTTGCTTTTATGGGAAAGTCTATCTCTCCTTCACTGCCAAATGATAACTTTGCTGGGTGGAGTATTTTTGGTAGGATTTTTTTATTTCTTTCGACACTGAATATAACAATCCTTTTTCATTGCCTGCAGAATTTCTGCTGACAAATTTGCTGATATTCTCATGGAAGTTCCCTTGTATGCAAAATGTTTATCTTGCTGCTTTTAAAATTCCATCTTTACAGTAACAACAATCCCACATGCCGGGCAGCAAAGGAGATACAGAAGTAAAGAACAGACTTTCGGACTCAGTGGGAGAAGGTGAGCATGGGATGATTTGAGAGAACAGCACTGAAACATGTACATTACCAAATGTAAAACAGATGACCAGTGCAAGTTTGATGTATGAAGCAGGACACCCAAAGACAGTGCCCTGGCACAACCTAGACTGATAGGGTGGGAAAGGAGGTGGAAGAGGGGTTCGGGATGGGGGATCACATGTATACCCATGGCTGATTCATGTTGATGTATGGCAAAAACCATCACAATACTAAAGCAATTATCCTCCAATTAAAGTAAATAAAATTTAAAAATTCCATCTTTAAATTCTGACATTTTAATTACAATATGTGCTGGTGTGGATCTCTTTAGGTTTCTCTTATTTAGACCTCTCTGTACTTTTTGGACCTAGATGTAACTTTCCCCAAATTAAGGAAGTGTCAGCAGTCATTTCTTCACGTAAGATTTCTGCTGCTTTCTTTCTTTGTTCTCCTTATAGGAGCGCTATTATGTGTTTGTTTGCCCATATGATTTTGTCCCATAAGTCTCTTAAGCTGTTTTCTCCTTTTAAAACATTTTCTTGCTGTTCTGTATGGGTAAATCCCACTGCCTTGTCTTCAAGTTGACTGGTGCTTTCTTCTGCTTTATCTAGCCTCCTGCTGAAGTGTTCTGGTCTGTTTTTCAGTGCAGTTATATTCTTTGGCTCTGTTACTACTATTTAATACTTCACTATATTTTCTACGTCTTTACTGAAATTTTCACTGTATTCATTAATTTTTCTCCCCCATTCAGTGATCATTTTCTTTACCATTACTTTGAATGCTTTATCAGGTTAATAGTTTATCTCCATTTATAATTTTTTCCTGATGTTTTATCTTGTTCTTTAATTTGGAACATATTTCTGTTTCTTCATTTCTTCATTTTATTTGACTCTTTGAGTTGATTTCCATCCAGTAGATAAGACAACCACCTCTTCCAGTCTTGAAGGGGTAGCCTCATGAAGGAGATAAGATTTGTCATTCAATCCTGTCTCAGCTCTTGGCTAGCTCTCAAATCTCCATGATTGTCCAAACAGTCTTTTATATTTTTAATATCTCCAAGTAGTTGAGAGTGTGCCAAAATCAGTCAGTGTCCCAGAAATATTTCAGCACCTAGTTTCAGTCTGACTAGAAGGCAGACCCTCAGACATCAGCTTTTAAAATATACTAATATATACAATCCCATGTGACTGAAAGAATAAGCCCTGCTGCCCATTAGAACCCAGCAATTTAGAGGTGCCCCCTGGGTGGCAGTCAGAGAAAATGAGGTTCCAGTTTCAGTTCTTCTCTGTGCCATACCAGTGAGCCAGAGCAAGGTAGAGAGAGAACACAAAGATGGTGCCCAGAGTCTATATTCCCTGAGAATACCTCTGTAGGTTACTAAATGTGTGCCAAAGCCTGCTTCTCAAGCCAAAACTCCAGGACAGGCAAAGAAACTTACTTCACAGAAAGATTCAGGAATATGCCTCAATCCACTCTCTGTGCCTCAATCCCCTTCCTGGGGTTGGTAGCCTGCCAAGAACTACCTGTCTCTGATTGCCACCATCCTGGGCAACCGAGGAATGCAAGCCACATGGTCACCAGAGGCAAGTGACCAAAGGACATTCTCTGGGCAGCAGCTATACAAACCAGGGCACAAGATATAAAAATCAGGGCATGAGGTAAATGTCTTCTTCAAGAGACACTGGTGCTCTGGAGAACAGCAGAGAGAGACAATGAAGAAAGTGCCTGACCTTCAAGGTCTGTGGAAAGGATTAACACTTCCTCATTCTGAAGTTTGTTTTATCTTAAATTCAAATAGCTACTCTAGCTGTTTTGTTTATTGTTAGAATGGCATATGCTACACCATTTCTTATTTTAACCTATAAGAATTGTTATATTCAATATACATAGGTGTGCTACTTTTCTTTCTATTCATTCTAAATATTGATTGACATAGGTTAATATCAATTCATTGTTTGCATTTTTTTTGTTTGTTGCATTTGTTCTTTATTTCCCCCTTCTTTTTCTGCATTCTCAACTTTTTAATTGACCATTTTATATTATTCCTTTTCAACTTCCCTCTTAGAATATCAATTATACCTTCTGTAAAAATTCTTGTTTGATGCAGTTTTGAATAATCTAAATTTCCCTTCAAACACATGTAGTGCAGTTACCTTATCAAAAGATATTCCCAATTCTCCTCTTCCATCCTTATAATACTATTGTCACTCTTTCCATCTATCTATATGCTATAAACAGCAAGTACATTGTTACTATTCCTTTAAAGTTATTTTTGGATTAACTAAAAATAAGAAAAAGATCTTATTCAACTTTCATTTTTTCCTCCTCCATCAGTAATCTTTTTCCTCCTTGTAATGTAAGAAACTTATGTGTAATGTAAATGTAAGAAACTTAGCATTTGTTACAAGGTATGTCTACTGGTATTAAATTAGGGTTTATTTAATTTTTTGTTGTCTGTAAAAATTTTTATTTCCTCTCTAATTCTGAGGGATAATTTTGCTGACTATTGATTCTAGGTTGGGAAGGTGTTTTTCAAAATATAAACATTTTACTCTACTCTTTTTTGTGGTTTCTGATAAGTTTACTATTATCCTTTTCCTTCTTCCTCTAATAAATAAGGCTGATTTTCCTTCCCTGAGTTCTCTATCTAGGTGTAGCTCTTTGGAATTTATCTCGTGGTATAAGATAGTATTTCTCTGAGCTCCTTATTTATATGCTTTCATGTCTATCATTAATATAGAAAACTTCTTTGCTCTTTTTTATTTCAAATAGTTTTTCTGATTTTCTCTTTCTATTTCTAATATTCTAGTTACTTGTATTTTACACACTTTGAAATTATCACAGCCTTTGGATGTTCTGTTCTACTTGTTGTTGTTTCGCTTTGTTCTGGTAATTAATTCTCACCCCCACCCCCCACCCCGCCCCGTATTTGATTCTGGCAACTTTCTCTTTACCGCATTCAAGTTACTGATTCTTTTCTTACTTATGCTCAGCCTAGTGATAAGCCCATCAAAAGTATTCTTCCTTTCTTTTTCAATGTCTTTGAATATGTCCTGTCAATTCTTTTTAGAATGTACGTCTCTCATCTACATTTCATTCTTTCTTGCACATTTTCCACCACAGCTATTTACATATTAATTGCAAGCATTTTGAATTCCCTATCTGATAATTCTAACAGCTTTTTCAATTGGGCTTATATCTCTGGACTGAATATAGATTGTTTCTTTCCTCTTAGGTGAAACCAGAGGATTAGAGGGGACTTAGGAAGGAGCAAAAATCTTTTTCCAGCTAGGATAATGCTCCCATATAGTTATTTCTTACAGATAGAAGGCTTTCATTATAAAGAATGTTCTGGGTATATTTCACAACCATTATTCCTCTCCTTCCTGTCAGAGCTAGGGAGGTTTCTTTCTTTGAGATTTGTTGTGAGAACGCAGTAGGGTTTCTGGAGGTAAACCATGAAAGTGTGAGGTTATTCTTTATATATATATATATATATATATATATATATATATATATATTCTTAACAACATGGTCTGAAGAATTTCTCACTCAGGAGTTAGCCTATTCTTAACCGTCAGATAGGTCAAAGTTGCTGCTGCTGCTGCTGCTAAGTCGCTTCAGTCAAGTCCGACTCTGTGCAACCCCATAGATGGCAGCCCACCAGGCTCCCCCTTCCCTGGGATTCTTCCCTGGAGTGTGTTGCCATTTCCTTCTCCAATGCATGAAAGTGAAAAGTGAAAGTGAAGTCGCTCAGTCGTGTCCAATTCCTAGCGACCCCAAGGACTGCAGCCTACCAGGCTCCTCCATCCATGGGATTTTCCAGGCAAGAGGACTGGAGTGGGGTGTCATTGCCTGCTCCGTTACCATTTAAATATTTCTATTAATTTATGCACCTCTGACTTCTCTGCCTCTGGCTATTAGGAGACTCTTGACTGTGATTCTTTGTATTTGCCTGTCTCAAGGCTTTGTTGTCATGGTTTGCCTGGAGACATTTGTTCCCTAATAAGTATAGGAAAAGTTATGAATTTTCACTTTGTTTAGCTGTCTCTTGGTGTAAGGATGAGATATTACTTCTCAGATCTTTATATATTACATCTAAAACTGGAAAACAAAAACTGGAATTTAAATTTTTTTAGAAATGGTAAAAAATTGCAGAATGCAAATATGAGCTATCTTCATTTACATCATCTATATTAAACTACTCTGAAAATTGTGGTATATTTTCTTTCTGCTTTCCCCCCTGTAATCTCAAAATAAGTATTATTTTTCAGCCAACATGTCTCAGTTATAAATAATTAAAATAATACCCCCCCCCAAAAAAACATACAAAAAGGCCAGAATAAAGCAACGAATCACTTCTAATCCTTCCATCTACATATAATGTTAGTATTTAGATTTTCTAAACATTTCCTAGACATATAGATATAGAATGACAGATGAGATAATTTGATACAAGTAAAGTCATGTTTTTGTGGATGAAAAGGTATAAGTTAAAGCTATACTTTTAAAATCTTGGTCTCTGCTATATCATAAGAGACTTTGATATTTACTGTAATAGCATTTTCTCCATCTCAGTGTAAGATATATCATCTTCTCAAGGGGAAAACTTCTGACTTTACATTTCTCCCAAGGTGGATGTGTCTATCCTAAAACTTGGTCCTGATGGTCATATTCATTTTACCCCATCTGTCTCCATTAGCTATGTTTGATAACCCCCAGGGCAAAAGAAAGTAAGTGGGCATATGACTAAGATTACTTTTTTCCAGAATTTAAGCCACTTGTGAACAAATACAAAAATTTTTTTTTCTAGTTTATCTTGAAAATAGCAAAGTAAGGGTTATTGATCAAGTTGAAATTCATATCAAAATTTTACATTATTTTGCTAGTGGCCCCCAGGTTTTAAAGGCTGTTACTTTAAGTTATAGTCCATTTTTTTTTAATGTTGATGGTAAGTCATTTGTGTTCTTTCAGTATTTTGTTTTTCACTCATTTAGTTATTACAAGAGGAAAATTCTCTGAAGTTTTCTTTCATTATGTTAAACCAAAATCCTGTTTTCCCCCTTTATAATCAGCTGTTTAATTAGTAAAATATTTTTAAAAATTTATTTGTTCATCATGGGTTTTTGTTCTCACCTTTTCCATAAGTGTTCATTTTTATTTTTGCTTATACTTTGATTTCAATTTTTTTAAAAATATAGAGACTTGTTTTTTGGCCTAAAATATAGTCTATTTTAAGAATGTACACTGTGAAAGAATAAGTATTCTGCTATTGCTGGGTGAGATGTTTTATTATATATATATCTGTATATATATATACTATGCTAGCCTGTTTACATAATTATTACATCAAGTCTTCTATTTTCTTACTTATATTTGAATAATTGTTCTATCCACTAGTGCAGTTGGGATATTAAAGTTTGCAACCATTAAAATAAGTCCCCTACATATGAACAAGTTCCATTCTGAGAGCATGTCTGTAAGTTCAGTTTGTTGTTAAGTCCAAAAAAGTTACCGTAGGTACACAAGTAACACCATTGGCTATACAGTACTACATTGTAATAGATTTATAACACTTTTCACACAAATAACACATGAAGGCAAGTAAAAAATTAAAGAAAATACTCTAAATCTTACAGTACCTTGAAAAGTACTGCAGTATAGTGTAACAGCATACAGGGGCTGGCATCAAGTGGACAGGCAAGAAGAGTTACTGATCAGAGGAGGGAGAGGAGGTGGGAGCTGATAGAGATAAAAGATCTTCAACAACAGGAAACAGAGGACAAGCTGTAATTTCCTCATAACCTGATGTTGATGGAACACGTACTTGCATCTTTAAAGTTTGCAACTTGAGTGTTTATATGTAGGGAACTTACTGTATCATAGAATTGTTCATTTCTCTGTTCAGTTCTGTCAATTTTGCATCATATGTTTTGGACTTTGTTGTTTATTGAATATATGTTTATATTAGTTTCCTTCTATCAATGTATGTCCTTTTTTCTCCTGCAATAGAGTTTTATTTAAATTTTATTTTGTCTGATAGTATATAGCTATTTCAACTTCTTTTAGGTTACAACTTGTATGAACGACCTTTCAATTTCAAAATATTTGTGTATTTGGATCTAAAGTGACACTCTTGTAGGAGCATAGAGTTATATCGTGTTTTAATTTTATTGCATTCTGCCAATACTTGCCTTTTGATTGAAGATTTTAATCCATTTACATTTAAAGCCTTATTATTAGTAATACTTTTTTTTTTTTTTGCCATTTTTCTACTTGTTTTCTGTATGTCTTACACTTTTTTTGTTCTTTGTTTCACCACACTTTTTTTTTTGGGTCAAGATTTTTTTGTTCCACTTTGCTTCCCTTTTCGTTTTCTTTTTGTATACATTTCAGATATTATTGTTTAGAATGAAGATTATAATTAACAGTATTAATTTATTTGTTGTTGTATAGTCACTCAGTCGTGTCCTAACCCTTTGCAATGCCATGGACTGTATCCCACTTGGCTCCTCTATCCATGGGATTCTCCAAGCAAGAATATTGAAATGAGTTGCCATTTCCTTCTCTGCTATAAATTTATGACAATTTAAATTAACATCAACTTAATTTTGATAAGGAGAATGAAATGGCAACCCACTCCAGTATTCTTGTCTAGAGAATCCTGTGGACAGAGGAGCCTGGTGGGCTGCTGTCTCTGGGGTTGCACAGAGTTGGACACAACTGAAGTGACTTAGCAGCAGCAGCAGCAGCAGCATACATATTTATTAAAAATATGGGAAATTCAGGACTGGATGAATTAAAGCTGGAATCTAGATTGCTGAAAGAAATATCAATGACCTCAGTTATGAAGATGATACTACTCTAATGGCAGAAAGTGAAGAGGAACTAAAAAGCCTCTTGATAAGTATGAAAGAAAAGAGTGGCAAAAGCTGGCTTAAAATTCAACATTCAAAAAACTAAGATCATGGCATCCAGTCCCATCACTTCATGGCAAATAGGTGGTGAAAAATGGAAACGGTGACAGATTTCCTTTCCTTGGACTTGAAAGTCAATACAGATGGTAACTGCAGCCATGAAGTTTAAAGACACTTGCTTCTTGGAAGGAAAGCTATGACACACTAGACAGTGTATTAAAAAGCAGAGACATTATTTAGCAACAAATGTCTGTATAGTCAAAGATATGTTTTTTGTTTTCTTTTCAATAGTCATGTATGGATGTGAGAATTGGACCATATGAAGTAGATTGAGTGCTTGAATTGATGATTTCAAAATGTGGTACTGAAGAAGACCCTTGAGAGTCCCTTGGACTGCAAGAATATCAAACCAGTCAATTCTAAAGGAAATCAACATGAATATTCATTGGAAGGACTGATGCTGAAGCTGAAGCTCCAATACTTTGGCCACTTGATGTGAAGAGCTGACTCGTTGAAAAAGACCCTGATGCTGGAAAAGACTAAATTAAAATAATAGTGGCAGAAGATGAAATGGTTAGATAGCATCATAGACTCAATGGATGTGAATTTCAGCAAATGCCAAGAGATAGTAGAAGACAGAAGAGCCTGAGGTGCTGTAGTCAATGGGGTTGCAAAGAGTCAGACATGACTCAGTGATTGAACAATAGCAGAACATATTTATTAATGCAATGACTTTTAAATACAGTAAGAAATAAAAGAGCCACAATTCAAAAGTACATTAATAATGAGTGTTATATTGACTCGTGTATTTTTCTTTATGGGAGTCCTTTATTTCTTCACATAGATTTATGTCTGTTGCACTTTTATTTCAACCTGAAGGACTCCTTTGGTTTTCTTTGAAGGATAGGTTTATTCGTGATAAATCCCATTAACTTTGGTTTACTTGAGAATATCATAATTTCTCCTTCATTTTTGAAAGATAGTTTTTCCCAATATAGAATTTTTGATTAATGGTATTTTTTTATAGTTTAAATATACCATTCACTCCTTTTCTGCCTCCATGGACATCTGCTATAAATTTTATTAGGGATTCCTTGTACCGGACAAGTTGCTTTCTCTTGCTGTTTTCTTTTATCTTTGTTTTTTGATGCTTCATTATAATGTGCTTTGATGTGGATTTATTTGGTAGCATCATACAGTTTACTGAGATTCTTTGATTTGTAAATTCAGGTATTCTGTGAAGTTTGGGAAATTTGATGCCATTCTTTCTTCATATTTTCTTTCTTCCCCTTTCTCTTTTACCTACTTCTGAGATTCTTATGGTTCTTACATTGTGCACCTGATAAAGCCACATAGATCCTTCAGTCTCTATCCACTTATTTTAATTATTTTTAATGGCCCTATCTTTAAGTTTGCTGATTCTTTCTTCTGTGTGTTCAAGTCTGTTGTTTATTCCCTCTTGTAAAGTATTTATTTCAGTTCTTGCTTTGTTGTTGTTGATTTTATTGTCTCTATAACTTTTGCTTCAT
This sequence comes from Oryx dammah, assembly GCF_014754425.2. Lineage (NCBI taxonomy): Eukaryota > Metazoa > Chordata > Mammalia > Artiodactyla > Bovidae > Oryx > Oryx dammah. Next base: position 133,122,831 of record NW_024070211.1, read on the forward strand.
CTTTATATTTTTATATTTTAATTGACATTCTTATTTTGTTCATGCATTGTCTTCATGATTCTTTTTTGGTTCTCTTCCTATGAGTTCCCTTGGATCTGCAGCATTTTTAAGACAGTTGATTTAGAGTCTCTGTGTAATAGGTCCAGTCCCTTAAGATTTGCCTCAGTTTCCTCAAGGATGGTTTCTGTTGAATTATTTATATTTCCTGTGAATGAACCATGCTTTCTTGATTCTTTGTAAATTTTTACTGTTATCAAATATTACAACATGAAAATCCTGGAAATCAGATCATTCTCATCTTTGTTCTGACATCTCAGTGGTCAGTGAATGAGTTGACAGAGGTTCTGTAAAATACCTGAAGTCAAAAATAGGGAAAAAAAAAACAACAGCAACAACAACACTCTTCCAGTGTTTGCAGGCTTGACTGTGAGCTGGAGGACCACTTCAATCTTAAGCCACTTATGATTTTCCCTTAGCCACCAGTTTCTACTTGCATGGAGTCTATATGTCTGACAAGTGTATAAGCACAGAATCTTCTCAGATCTTCTTAGAACATGTGCAGGATCCTGGGTGTATACATTGCATTCTGTCTTCCCGGGTATATGGCATGGCCATTCTGAGCCCTTCTTGTCCCAGTAACACTCTTTATTAACTTGTTTCTTGTCCTTTTTGGTCTTATATGCCAATTGGCCAATCGCCCTATGCAGACAAAGCTTGCATATATACTTAAATCTTTTGACAGACACCACACTCATCTAGAGATTCAATCTGTTCAGAAGACAGAGAACAAAACAAAGTCAACCTCTGTGTCAGTCTTTCAGGGAACTACCAGCCAACTCAAAATACACAACCATAGTATTTTTAAAGCAAAGTGCATATCAGCTCCCCATCACCAGCAAATCACACTGGAAATGTGCTCCATAGTCCTTACATCAGCTGTCGAGCTAAAGAATGGGGGACAAGAGGTGGGTGAAAATGCCATAGTGCTTTCTCACTGAATTTCAGCTGCCCACTCTTTTAAACAATATTTGGTTTATGCAAATTTCAAGTTAGATTACAGAATTCCCAAAATGTTAATTCTATAAGACATAGCCAGTTTATAGTTGTTTTAATGGATACTGATTCTTAAAATGCCTTACTCAAAATTTTTTCATATTCCCTACCCTCATTTTTAAATTAAGTTTAGCTGATTACAGAATTCAAATATGACAGCTATTTTCTATCAAAACATAAAAATCTTCCATGTTTATCCAGTTTTTTTTTGTTTGTTTGTTTGTTTTTGTGGATGGGGTACCTAGTATTAGTCTATTGCCATTTCTTGTTAGAAATCTATCTTTTCTCTTATGCTTCATACATTTTTCTCTTTGGGCTTTATATGTTGTCTTTTACCCTGATCTGTCATGATTTGTTGTTGTTCAATCACTCAGTTATGTCGAATTTTGTGACCTCATGGACTGCAGCATGCCAGGCTTCCCTGTCCTTCACCTCTCTTGGAACTTGCTCAAACTCACGTCCATTGAGTCAGTGATGCCACCTAACCATCTCACCCTCTGTCATCCCCTTCTCCTCCTGCCTCCAAGGTTTCTCAGCCTCAGGCTCTTTTCTAATGAGTCAGCTCTTTGAACCAGGTGGCCAAAATATTGGAGCTTCAGCTTCAGCATCAGCCCTTCCAAGGAATATTAAGGACTGATTTCCTTTAGTATTGACTGGTTTGATCTTGAAGTGCAAGGGGCTCTCAAAAGACTTCTTCAATACCACAGTTAAAAAGCATCAATTCTTTAGCACTCAGCTTTCTTTATAGTCCAACTCTCACATCCATACGTGACTACTGAAAAAACCATAGCTGGACCAAATGGACTTTTGCTGGCAAAGTAATGTCTGTCCAGATTAGCGTTATTTTTAATTTATTATTTTAAGAATTAAACATTTTTTTAAATCTAAAGGTATGTGTTTTATTTAGCTTTGAATGTTGTTTCTCTACCATTCCTCACTGTCTTTATTTCTGATATTCCTATTAGACAGATATTGTAGGCTCTTGATAGATCCTTCATATCTTTTATTTTATTATCTCTCTATTTTGTGTTTTGGATGAATTGAAAATCACTCATAATTTCCTTACATGTCCAAGTTACATGTTATTATACTCATTAATATTTTAATGACTATATATTTTCACTATGAGATTTATCATTGCTTATTCTTTTTTATCACCAATTGGTGAGATATTTATTGATAACATGTATTCTGATTATTAAAATAGTGCCTGCTTTTTGTATAAATTAGAAAACATAGGGCAAAAATACAGGAAATTATTAGAGCAGAAGATGAAATGTATTAAGAATCCCAGATGCCAGATATTCCTGATTTCATTTGACTTATGTTTTTCTGTCCTGATTCTATGCATATATGTGTAAGTATCTGAAAATACTTTAGTTCTATTTTATATTTATTGCTTATTTACATAACAGTAGTCCTGCATTTATTGACAAACACATCCTCAAGCTATGTACCCTGACTTTGTTTTCCTTTGATTCATTTACTGAGGGTTAACGGAAATGTTACGAACTTATTTGTCTAGGCCAATGGGTAAAACTATGCAAGTTATGAAATACACAAATCTATTTGAATTTTTTAAATTCCGTTCATTTCCTGACTTCATAAATAAATTACCTTCTTTAACATCTGAAACTGTATCATTGCTTTCCCCCAGAATCTCTAAAGAAGAGAAAAAGGAAGATAATATTTCTTGGAAATATGTTCTAAAAGAAATGAACTAAGAGCTTAATTTGGATGGCCTTTAAACAAGTACTTCCCTGGCATCCCATTATTTTAGGATTTGTTGCCCTTGATAAGTAGTATGTCAGAGTAGCCTAGGCCTTTATGCAGCTCCTGAGATGTGTCTGCTAGGAACCGCAACCACTTCAGTGCAGGTTTTGTCTTCTCCCCCTACTTCTTCATCTGAATTTTCTCCAGGCCTGTGTGCCTCTGAGTGATAGCATGGCTCGTGGCTGACCCCATGGAGAAAGCTCTATCTGATGTGGTAAGCAACACAGACAATGCACACAAATGTAATCCCTCTTCTCAGCAGGACCTCTGCCTGACCAGGCAGAATGGAAGGGGCCAGGAGAGACCACCCTGGGGTGTCAGCCAAGAACTTGCTGCAAGGGCAGAATGTAGCACAAACAGGGCCAGAGCTGGGTTTAAACAGAAACAAAGGATTTTTCTTTTGCCTCCCTCAAAGCCCATGGTGGTTTCTCTCCCATCTATCTTTGTGTTTTCAAGTTCAGGGTCACAGCTTTGAATTCAAGGCCACTGACAGTTCATTTGTATCCTTCTACCCTCTGAAGTTCCAGGCAGTGTGCTGGCCTGGAACAATGATCTTATTGGTCAGGAGCTAGTTATCTCAAATTTGGAAGCACAAATCTATATGTAGCACAGGCTACCTGTACAATGTTGAGGGAAGCAAGCCATTTGTGAAAGCTCTTTAGCAGAATTAAAAAGTTATTATTAATTTATTCAACTGTGAAAAAATGTATACAGAAGGGAAAATTTTTTAAATAGCAAATCTGACATTTCTAATGGTGATAAATTATACAAAACTTATTTGCAGTTGGTGCCTTCCTGCAACCCCAATCTGACTGATCTGGGCATTGTAACACAGTCCTCAACTGACTGCTTCAAAACTTACTTTTCCAAAGTGTGCTCTTAATTCCAGTGTATAAGGCAAGGCTTATAAATCTGAAGGCTTCCCTTCATCCCTCACTCCCTTGATGTTGCATATCAACAATATGTTTCTTCACTCTACAACCGTCCTCTCTCCCCTCCGCCCAGTAAATCCAGACCATGTTTGAAAGCAGCTTTGGAATCCAATAAATTAAAGTCAACCTTCATTCTCTCACTTTTTGGGGAAGTTAGCTTACTTTCTTAATCCCCATTGTCTCCTTCTGTAATATGTAGGGATTTTGATATCTACCTTGACTGTCTATTGACACTTTAGCTCAGAGGCCAAACATATGTCAGGACCTTCCTTCATGATATCCATTGTTGCTTTCAATATTATTTTTGTTGCAATTACAAAATTCAGCCCTTATTCCATTTTCTGGAACATGCCTTCACAGGCCCTGTCATCCCTGTTATCACAATCAGTCAGAAAATAAAACCCTCATAAAATGTCCAATTGCCCCAATAATTGTAGAATACTCTCTTAGGGGTTCTGAGGGGAAGAATATGATGGAGACACAGTGAATCTGTTTGAAAGATGGGTCAAATATGAATGGGGTGCTGGTTCCACTCCTACCCATGGTCCATGCTGAGAAGTGGCCTGGAAGCCAAGCATTGCAGCAGGAAGTGGGTGCTGTGTGGCAGCTTCTAATAAGTAACTCAGTGGCCTTAAAACTTCTCTGAGTTCAAAAATATTTCTGTTGCATTTCGTGTTTTAGAGAAGAGGCCTACTGCTGCTGCTGCTAAGTCACTTCAGTCGTGTCTGACTCCGTGTGACTCCATAGACGGCCGCCCACCAGGCTCCCCCATCCCTGGGATTCTCCAGGCAAAAACACTGGAGTGGGTTGCCATTTCCTCTCCAATGCATGAAAGTGAGAAGTGAGAGTGAAGTCCCTCAGTCAAGTCAGACTCTTCGCGGCCCCATGGACTGCAGCCTACCAGGCTCCTCCATCCATAGGATTTTCCAGGCAAGAGTACTGGAGTGGGGTGCCATCACCTTCTCCAGAGAAGAGGCCTAAGGCGAGTTGAATTTGAATGTAGTTGTGGATTTGGGGAGTCATATATATATATATATACACATATATAATATATATATTTTAACCCTTAAAATTGCAGCTGAAAATGAGGTTGGATATCACACCTGTTAAAATGACTATTATCAAAAAAGACAAAAGGTAACAGTCGTTGGCAAGCATTTCAAGAAGAGAAAACTCCTGTGCAGTATTGGTGGAAAAGTAAATTGGTGTAGTCACTATGAAAAACAGAACTATCACGTGATCCGACAACTCCATTCTTGGGTCTTTATCCAAAGGAAACCAAAACACTACCTCAAAAAGATACATGCATCCCCATGTTCACGGCAGCATTACTTATGAGAGCTAACACATGGAAGCACCTAAGTGACCATCAATTGAATGGATCAAGAAGATGTACACAGATATATACAGTGGGATAGTATTCAGCCATAAGAAAGGAATTTTTGCCATTTGTGAAAACATGGGTAAACACTGAGGACATTAAGCTAAATGAAATAAATCAGACAGAGACAAAGGAAGAATTTACAGGGAAGAATACTGGAGGAGGTTGCCATTGCCTTCTTCAGGGGATCTTCCTAACCTGGGGATTGAATTAAGTCTCCTGCACTGAAGAAAGATTCTTTACCGTTTGAGCCATGTTCCATGCCTAGGTTCTCTTTTATTAACACCTTACACTAATATGGTAACTTTGTCACAGTTAATGGACCAATACTGACACATTATTAAGATTCATAGACTATTCACATTTTCTTAGTTTTCCCCTAATATCCTTTTTCTGTTCCAGAAATTCATCCAGGATAAAACATCACATATCTTCATTATGTCTCTTCAGACTCATCCTGGCTCTGACAGTTTCTCAGACTTCCCTTATTTTTAAGTAATCTTGACAGTTTTGAGGTATTTTGTAGTCAGGTATTTTATAGAATGCCTCTCAATTAGAATTTGATGATTGTCTCATGATTAGACTAGGGCAGTGTGTTTTGGGAAGGTAATACACCATTTTCATCATATCAAGAGTATGTATGATTCACGTGTCTTTTCACTATCGATGTAACCTTGATCACCTGGCTGAGGCAGTGATTATTAGGTTTCTCCACAGTAAAGTGACTGTTTCCCTTTATTTCTCATACTGTGCCCTATGCTAACTAACAGCTTACTGTGATATCACTATGTACCACCCACAATGAAGAGTGTACAGTTAAGCTTTGCCTCCTTGGGGCACAAGGCCCCTTCTTTTCCAAGCTCTATTTCCCCCTGTTGCCATTGGAAAGAAATAAAATATTGTTGTGTTAAGGTATTGAGGTTTATTTTTTATTACAGCTTAGCCTAATCAATCCTGATTAATACACTGGTGTTGTTTTTTTTTTTTTTTTTTCTATCTGCCTGAATGGTTGTTCCAGTGATACCTTAAACTCAGTATATCTGAAACTGATTTTGTCAAATCTCCTAGAAATGCCTTCAAACTTCTCTTTTTACAATTAAATAAATCATGTTATTATTATAAATGTCCAGATTCAGAAGCTTAATATGTGTTTACACCACAGAATATAGTCCATGGTTTGTAAAACAACTTCATGAATAATACATTTTTATCATTTGTATTCTGCATTACTCAGAGTTCATAGTTGCAATGAGCCAACAGTAAATGAATGACTGCATTAAGAAGAAGAGACAGACTGCTAAGCAGCTCCTCAGATAATTATTGGGAAGGATGGAGAACCAATCTAGGCCACAGCTCTAAATAGATGCTGGACATTTCATGTCAATGCTGATGAACTTGGCGATTCTCCATCAGCTCTATTCTCTCTGTCCTACAGCTCCTGATGAATGTATCCATATCACTGTTGCCATAAGCAATTTCTCAGCTCTTCCATACTTGTATTATTCTTGCAAAATCCAAAGTTCCAAGTAGTACACTGGCTGGGCCAAGCCCTGGGTCACTTGCCCAGATCTAGTTCCTAGGTGATGGGCTGAGGGAATACCTGGCCATCACTTCAGCCAAGATACATACATTTGAGAGTCTCCAAATTAAAGAAAACCATATAGAAAAGGCATACATCAACTACAGTCCTTATTTGACTATTGAAATTTTTGAGAATCAGAAGCTCCATGCCTGCCCAAGGCTGTATGTTTAGTGGCAGAACAGATTTCAGACCCTGGATGTCCAGAATTAAAGTCTCTTCATTTTGACCTCTACGCTATACCTAACAGCTTCTCTTTCTTTTAAATATCAGTGATGAAAGGGCTTTATTTAGGGTTTTTATTAACAACTATCTAAGCTAATGCAGTAAACTTCAATCTGGTTCCAAAAACATCAGGAATTCTTCAGTTACATAGAGAACAGAGTTAAAGTTCACTGATATTATTAAGGTTCTCCATAGCCCTGGGGTCTCCCTTCACTCCCCTTCATCTCTCTCACTTCACACTTCAGAAATCTCCAAACTAACTGCTTCTCAAAATGAGGTTCTTTATAGTGACCCCTGTGGATCTTGTTACAAATACAGATTCATAATTGACTCCCACTGTGGATCTGATAGAGGAATCTGGAGATACATGGAGTCAAAAGATACCTGAAGTAACAGGCAAGTTTGGCCTTGGAGTACAAAATGAAACAGGGCAAAGGCTAACAGAGATTTTCCAAGAGACCACACTGGTCATAGCAAACACTTTTTTCCAACAACACAAGAGATGACTCTACACATGGACATCAACAGATGGTCAACATCAAAATCAGATTGATTATATTCTTTGCAACTGAAGATTGAGAAGCTCTATACAGTCATCAAGATTGCTGGAAGAAAATCAATAACCTCAGATATGTAGATGACAACACCCTTATGGCAGAAAGTGAAGAAGAACCAAAGACTCTCTTGATGAAATTGAAAGAGGAGAGTGAAAAACTTGGCTAAAAGTTCAACATTCAGAAAACTAAGATTATGGCATCTGGTCCCATCACTTCATGGCAAATAGATGGGAAAACAGTGGAAACAGTGTCAGACTTTATTTTGGGGGGCTCCAAAATCACTGCAGATGGTGACTGAAGCCATGAAATTAAAAGACACTTAATCCTTTGAAGGAAAGCTGTGATCAACCTAGATAGCATATTAAAAAGCAGAGACATTCCTTTGCCAACAAAGGTCTGTCTAGTCAAGGCTATGGTTTTTCCAGTGGTCATGTATGGATGTGAGAATTGGACTGTGAAGTAAGCTAAGTGCTGAAGAATTGATGCTTTTGAAGTGTGGTGTTGGAAAAGACTCTTGACAGTCTCTTGGACTGCAAGGAGCTCCAACCAGTCCATCCTAAAGGAGATCAGTCCTGGGTGTTCATTAGAAGGACTGATGTTAAAGCTGAAACTCCAGTACTTTGGCCACCTGATGTGAACAGCTGACTCATTGGAAAAGACACTGATGCTGGGAGGGATTGAGGGCAGGAGGAGAATGGGATGGCAGAGGATGAGATGGTTAGATTGCATCACTGACTTAATGGCCATAAGTTTGAGTAAATTCTGGGAGTTGGTGATGGACAGGGAGCCTGGTGTGCTGTGGTCCATGGGGTCATGAAGAGTCGGACACGACTGAGCATTTGAACTAACTAACTAATACTGTCAGCACAGACAAGACCGGGAGCTGAATGTGGCTCAGATCATGAACTCCTTATGCAAAACTCAGACTTAAACTGAAGAAAACCACTAGACCTTTCAGGTATGATCTAAATCAAATCCCTTACAGGAAGTAACAAATAGATTCAAGGGATTAGATTTGATAGAGTGCCTAAAGAACTATGGAGGTTTGTGGCATTGTAGAGGAGGCTGTGATGAAGACTCTCCCCAAGAAAAAGAAATGCAAAATTACAAAATGGTTGTCTGAGGAGATCATAGAAATAGCTGAGAAAAGAAGAGAAGTCAATGGCAAAGGAGAAAAGGAAAGATATATTCATCTGAATGCAGAATTCCAAAGAATAGCAAGGAGAGATAAGAAAGCCTTCCTCAGTGAACAATGCAAAGAAACAGAGGAAAACAATAGAATGGGAAAGACTGGAGATTTTCTCAAGAAAATAAGAGATACAAAGGGAACATTTAATGCAAAGATGGGCACAATGGACCTAAGAGAAGCAGAAAATACTAAGAAGAGGTGGCAAGAATACAGAGAACTATGCCAAAAAGACTTTAATGACCCAGATAACCATGATGGTGTGATCACTCACCTAGAGCTAGATATCCTGGAATACAAAATCAAGTGGGGTGCCTTAGGAAGCATCACTACAAACAAAGACAGTGGAGGTAATGGAATTCCAGTTGAACTATTTCAAATCCTAAAAGATGATGCTGTTAAAATACTGCACTCAGTATGCCAGCAGATTTGGAAAACTCAGCATTGGCGACAGAATGGAAAAGGTCAGTATTCATTCCAATCCCAAAGAAAGGCAATGTCAAAGAATGTTCAAACTACCACACAGTTGTGCTCATGTCACACACTAGCAAAGAAATGCTCAAAATTCAAGTGAGGCTTCAAAAGTACCTGAACTGAGAACTTCCAGATGTTCATACTGGATTTAGAAAAGGCAGAGAAACCAGAGGTCAAATTGCTAACATCCATTGCATCATATAAAAAGCAAAAATGTTCCAGAAAAACATCTACTTCTGCGTTATTGAGTATGTCAAAGTCTTTGACTGTGTGATCACAACAAACTCAAAACTTGTTCAAGAGATAGGAATACCAGACCACCTGACCTCCTGAGAAATCTGTATGTAGGTCAAGAAGCAACATTTAGAACCAGAAATGGAACAACTGATTGGTTCCAAATAGGAAAAGGAGTATGTCAAGGCTGTATATTGTCACCCTGCTTATTTAACTTATATACAGAGTATGTCATTCAAAATGCCAGGCTGGATAAAGCACAAGCTGGAATCAAGATTGCCAGGAGATATATCAATAACCTCAGAAATGCAGATGACACCCCCCTTATGGCAGAAAGTAAAGAGAAACTAAAGAGCCTCTTGATGAAAGTGAAAGAGGAGAGTGAAAAAGCTGGCTTAAAACTCAGCATTCAGTCCCATCACTTCATGGCAAATAGATGGGGAAACAGCGGAAACTGAAAGACTATTTTCTTGAGCTCCAGCATCACGGCAGATGGTGACTGCAGCCATGAAATTAAAAGACATTTGCTCCTTGAAAGAAAAACTAAGACCAACCTGGACAGCATATTAAAAAGCAGAGACATTACTTTGCCAACAAAGTTCTGACAGGTCAAAGCTATGGTTTTTCCAGTAGTCATATGTGGATGTGAGAATTGGACCATAAAGAAAGCTGAGCACCAGAGAATTGATGCTTTTGAACTGTGGTGTTGGAGAAGACTCTTGAGAGTCCCTTGGACTGTAAGGAGATCCACCCAGTCCATCCTAAAGGAGACCAGTCCTGAATATTCATTTGAAGGATTAATGCCAAAGTTGAAGCTTCAATACTTTGGCCACTTGATGCAAAGAACTGACTCATTGGAAAAGACCCTTATGCTGTGAAGACAGGAGGAGAAGGGGATGACAGAGGATGAGATGGTTGGATGGCATCAATGACTCGATGGACTTGAGTTTGAGCAAGCACTGGGAGTTGGCGATGAACTGGGAAGTGTTTTGTGTTGCAGTCCACGGGGTCGCAAAAAGTCGAACGTGAATGAGCTCATGACCTGAACTGAAGTGGATGTGAATATTTAGCAGGGGAGCATAAGCTTTGCATTCAAGAAGCATCTGAGATTATTCTTCTTGAAATTGGAGAAGCTGGATCTAGTGTATAATAATACCAGAATAATTCCTGTTGTTTAAATATGCCTTGAATTTTTTCATGTCTACGTATTTGCTGTTACCATGTTCCATAATGCAGAGAAGTTTCCATCTCATTTTCCCCTATTTTTCACTTACAGACATATCCATACATTCAAGCATAGTCTCTGTGCCACCTTCGCTATGAAACCTACCAGCCACCCCACTCCCAGGTGAGCTCTCTTTTCCTGACACTCTCATGCCTCCTTCCCTCCATCTGTCTCCCTTGCTGCCCTTCATCTCTATGAGGAGAGAAACCTTTTTTTTTTTTTAATTTGTCAGTGTAAGATGTCTACATAACAATTGTTCAAATATTTTTGTTGATTGGAATTGTAGTGAAGTAGCTGGTGACACAACTGGGAATAAATGGGGAAAGTTCAGCAGCTAGGTGAGACACTTTCCCATCTCTTGTTAGAAGACAGGAAAGAAGTTAAATTACAGAGCTGCATTTCACAGTGGACATGGAGCCTGTGGTGGGATCAGATTCTCTATTTTATTAAAAAAATGAAACACACCCCCACGCACCAGTCACACATATATACCATGAGACATAAAGGAATTTTCTGGATGCGTTGTCACTCCCAGGTTTGATTAACTGCATCACTTATGGAAATCTGAAAAGAGTATTATTTTAGGCTTATAATTGTCATGTCTCTGTTCCTCCTGCTCTATAAATAAACTGCCAGGCAGCACTTCTGCATCAAAAGCCAGCCCACTATAGTTACTTCTAGAAGCCTTCATCCTACACCTCAAATGACAGTGCAGATTTTCTAGGACCTCCTTGTAAGAAGTGGAACCCTATAAGCCAAGCCAAGAACCCAGCCGAGCACATCCATCAGTGATGGAGCCCATAAATCAGACACACAGAAGACCAGTTTTTGAAATGAGCTGAACCAAATGTTATCATACTTAAGGTGGGAGAAGTGCTGGAGAAGTTCTCTGTTCAGGGTCAATTATATGATACTATCATATGCAATAAATACATGTTTCGAACAAGAAGCAGACTATAGTGTCCCACATTGTTTATCTGAGGACTAGTTCTTCTCATCCTTCCTTTTTTCTCTCTCCTTACTTTATTCTATTATTTTTACTTTTTCCTTAAATTCACATAATTTCAGTTAATATGATGATAAAGAACTGGGATTTTCACCAGTGTATCATTTTACTTTCAAGTTAGGTTATACTTGCTGAAAAATTCAAGTTAATCCCTGGACTCAGTTTTCCCAGGGAAGGCAGTGAGAGAGAACAGAGATCTCTAGACTCCATCTGGAGTTGATCTGGGGCTGTAGGTTAGCCACAGTGCCATTTAAGATATGGGATCATACTGCTAAGTCAAGCTTGTGTTGAGGAATCAGATCTAGCTGCATCACACCCACTACATGCTTCAATGGGGAATGTCCTTCCATCATTAGCAAAGTCAGCCTGTTTCACTGGACTGTTTGTCCATTCCTTTCCTGTCGGCCACTGTGTGGCCTCCTTCTGCAGGATTATTACCCCATGGTCTCACAACATATCTAAGTTCATTCTTACGCATTTATATCTTCTAGAAAATAATCAAAATGATACAACATGAAGGTCCAAAAAAGCTGAAAGTAAAAGAAAAAAAATGTGATATAAACATTACATAGACTAAGAATCATGCATAAATACTGGGAAAGTCCCCTGTGACTTAGAAGCTGAAAGAACTTCCTGTGGGCTTCCTATGAAGCAGAGTCCTAAAGATCAGTTCTGGGCCTGAGTGATCTCCTAAGGGATGGCCAGCACTTTGAGGAGGCAGCCTTTGAAGGCAGGTAAAGGCAGGTCAATAAGAAGCTGTGCTGCATTCAACAAATCACTTAAACTCTCTGAGCCTCACGGTCTTCATTTGTAAGTGTGGAATCTGTCACCTTCCTTTCTTGGTCTTTAGATTTTCTTTCTTTCTTTCTTTTTTTTTTTTTTTTGAATTTATTTTTATTACTACTAAAGAGATGAAAGCATGGATGTTCTGATTTTAATTGGGACATAACTGGGCAAATACCTAAGAATCTCAAAGGAAAACAGGCAGCCTCCAACTTTAAGCATCTTTAATTTCACTGATTCCCCCTTTTCCATAGCTCCTCTTCTGCCTTCTGAAAATGGTTGTAGAGTCTCTGCTAACTAAGCATTCTACTGAGAGGTACTCTTGGTAATACTCTGGTGTAAAGACATCATCCTGGGTCTCAGAGATGAAAAGAGGAAAGGGATAGGCAGAGAAGGAGTGCTTGGTGGTTTCCAGGCACTGGGCTGCAACCATATGTTGCTTTTCAGACAATCCTTCCTAAATGATTTTTATCACCTCATTTTCCAGATAAAGACAATGAGGCTCACAGTTGAAACATGTTAATAAGTAATTTTTCTACAATGAATGTATGCAAAGTGTTCAGTTCAGTTCAGTCGCTCAGTTGTGTCCAACTCCTTGCGACCCCATTAATTGCAGCATGCCAGGCCTCCCTGTCCATCACCAACTCCCGGAGGTCACTCAGACTCGCGTCCATCGAGTCAGTGATGCCATCCAGCCATCTCATCCTCTGTCGTCCTCCCAGCATCAGAGTCTTTTCCAATGAGTCAACTCTTCGCATGAGGTGGCCAAAGTACTGGAGATTCAGCTTTAGTGTCATTCCTTCCAAAGAAATCCCAGGGCTGCAAAGTGTAGATGTCTAAAAACCATAACTGACACAAAAATAAGGCTGGAAGATGTGACAGTTATACTGATGATGAGACATTGTGCGACACAATTTCAATGTTGTTGAAAATCAAGCGTTCTGGAGCCTGAGGACAGAGAGCATCGTGTTCTAAGTTTAGAGGATACACGTGACAAAGGCTGTCCTGAGCTAACGTCAAGCCAGGTGCACATGGAAATAAAGGGCTTGGTGAGGCAAACTGTAGAAATGCGGAGGTCATTCATCCCTCACCTCCCTTCCTTCCATGGGTTCCCTAGAAGCAGAGCCTGAGACAAAGACTCAGGTAGAAGAAATTTATTTTAGAAGGTGATCCTGGGAAGTAGAAATGAGAGGGAAATGAGTGTGAGATACAGGGGGAGGAAAGAAGCCATAAAGTATGCCATTGACATGTCTCCTGAGGGTACAGGGACAATTTTACTAGAACCCCTGAGAAGTGCACAGAATGCCTCCTGGAACACCCAGTCCCCCATGCCCCAGAAGGCAGGAGAATGGACACTTATTATTGGGCTGGGTCCCACTGAGTGTAACTTGCAGTGGACATAATTCCCTTATCTGGACTCAACCATCCAGAGTCTTGTTAAGACAGCAAGGAAGGATAATGCATGAGATAAGTTTGAGCTCCCATGGAACCATCCACTGTACCTGCATCTGAAGTCAGTGAGGCTCTGAGGGGTGTAATGGACCCAGAAGTGTCAGCTTCATGGAAAAAGAGAAAGCTTAGAAATCATTAAATAAAGGATACAGGATGCTTGGGGCTGGTGCATGGGGATGATCCAGAGAGATGATATGGGGTTGGAGGTGGGAGGGGGGTTCAGGATTGGGAACTCATGTACACCCGTGGCGGATTCATGTCATTGTATGGCAAAAGCAATACAGTATTGTAAAGAAAAATAAAGTAAAAATAAAAATTAAAAAAAAAAGAAGACGACCAGCTGTCTGAGCACTATCTACTGCTCCTCCTGTCACAGTTATGTGAGCTCCTGGAGAATCACCGACAATTAATAAATAGCTGTTGAACAAAATCCAATGATGTGTGCAAAGTGTTCAGTTCAGTGATCCCAAAATATAGAACTGGGACATGTAGATTGCAACTACTGGAGGCAAATTTTCTCACCTGGAGGTAATTCAAAGTAGAGTCTTCTTTGTGGGGGTAGGGTTGTGAACTGGGGCAGTGTGATGGTCTGGCAGAAATATTGTAGAATAACTTTCTACACCCAAAAGAAAAGTGAAAGAGATGATTCTTAGGCCCTTCTGCCTATAAATATCTTTGTTCTATGAGATTCAGAAAAACTAGATCCTACAATGAAAGAGGAATAATAAAATCAGTGGTGGCTGGATTTCCACAGGTAAAGCTGTTAAACTCTGGTGCGATAATGACCATGATAGATTGTGGGTTCCATTTTTTAGTTGACTATTGCTCTTATCAGAGATCTCTGTAACTTTCTTCTATTCCAAGAGGGGGAAACTGAGGAAACTACTGCTGCTGAGGATGGAGAGAAAGAAGAGAAGGAAAAAGGGCCTTTGGACATGTAGCTGTTACAGCTTTGGGAGACCTTTATGACTGTGTATGCCCATTACTTCTGATTCAGTTTCCTCCTCTTGTTAATTCTAAGTCCTTCTTCCATGGTCAGCTCATGGCACCTCCTGGAGGCAGCCCTCCGCAATTGTCACTGGATTACTGTGTTCTTCCTGGAGCTCCTTTTGCTCATTATAACGCCCCCTTCACCCCATGCCACATAGCCCAGATCACATTGCAAAATATAGTCAATTTTCTGCTCCACTACCTCCCTCAGCTGTGAGCTCCCACTGATCAGAGACTCAGCTATGACTTTTCCACTCTGTGTTCACAGCATTTAGAAAAGTTGTGGTTTAGATGCTAAATCATATCTGACTCTTTCGTGACCCCATGGACTGTAGCTTGGCAGGCTCCTCTGTTTATGGGATTTCCCAGACAATAATACTGGAGTGGGTTGCCATTTCCCTCTCCTGAAAAGCTATAGGACTGGGTAAATACTTGTAGAATAAATGAAGGATTGAGTAAACATCTCATTAAACTTCTTGACCATTAAACAAAGTGGGCAAGACAGACCTTCTTATTCTTTATATTTAGACAGGAAATTCAAGCATAGAGACTGAGCTGGGAGCTTGATCCACTGGCCCCTCATCCAGAGGCCTCTCCTTAAAAGAGATCCACCTGGGCCTAGGGCTCTTCTATCGAGCTGATGGTCAGAAACTGTCTGCAGCATGGGGAGTAACTGTCAATCTCCCTGCAGATAATTAGCTCACAAAAATGGGGAGGTGAGAGGATGTGACTTTCCCAAGTCACAGCCATCCTGGAGACCTGTTAGATTCAGATGTCGCACTAAGTGGCAGGAGCCCATTGGGCCTCATCCCTCAGGGGGTGCATACTGGCCAAGGTAGGCAGCTGAATTTCATCTGACAGAGTCAGACCCATTAACTGTATGTGGAGTTTGGGCCTCTGGCAGCTGCATCAAGTCAATATTGCCAAGGATCCCTGCCCCATGGGAGAAGCAGCTGTCTCTGTGTGTGGCTCCTGTCTGGGCCCCAGGGCACCAGTGAGGGCAGGGTTTTAGTCTTCACTTTATCAAGGGTGTATCTAGGAGCAGGTTCCTTGGTAACTATGGATTCTGTCTTGGAGTCTACTTGGAGACTACTGGTGATTTGGTTTAAAGTTGGTGCCCTGTGTCACAGAGCATAAGGTATCCAGAAAGATGGTTTCTCACAATTCAGCAACCTGTGTAGAAAAGGAAGCCTCCTTTCAAACTCACAGTAACCCAGGTAAACCACCTCTTAAGCCCTACCACTGACACAGTGGTTGCTGGGCCCCGTTTTCTCATCATAAAGTGAAGATAGCAATGTTTACATTACAGGGTTTCCTATAAGAATTAGAAATAATACACTGATGCCTATCACACAGCAGATGTTAAGTGAATGATAGTTCCTACTTTTATTTGGATACAGAACATAAACTTCAGTGAGAGTTTCACTGACATGTTCTAGTGGCACATAAACATATCAAGAATTACAATGTATAAGTGATGCTCTGGGATTTCTGCCTGTAGCCCAGATAAAGTAAGAGGAACCAGATTTATCCTCCTGTCAGAAACAAGAGCAACAAATGGGCAAAATATATGAAGTAACAGGTTTAAGACACAAAATATTAAGCAAAGGACAGGGATCCCTGGCAAATGAAAATCAGATGAGATGAACCTTCTGACACAGTTCACTTCTCTGGAAAGCTTCCAAGTGTTGGGGGAGAAAAAGGGGGCTGATGCAGAGTACAGAAGTCTCCCTGAGTTGAGGAAACTGTACTGCAGATCCAAGGAGGCCAATACAGCTGGAGTTCGTGGGACAGAGCACATAGAGGAGACAGAGCACATAAATGCTGAAAAGAGAATTGTGAAGATGCATAGAGAGTTCAGCCTAATTGTGCAGAAGAGTGCCGGTATATATATTCATGTGAGAAGACTAGTCAAAAATGACAAAAGCAGGCAAGAGGCACATGCTACCACTGTCTGTTCCCTCTCGCCAAACCAGAAAACCCGTAATTCATGGGTCACTGAGAAGGGAACTCAGAAAGATGGTGTCTTAATAACAGGGATAATTAACTGCAGACAGAGCACCCCTTTTGTCCTGTCTCACAAGCCTTAAAAGCAAACCAGGAAAAAAACAAGCTTTCCAAGTAACTTGCACAGATGCACAGGCACACACAAGCAATCTCAGGAGGAACAGTGATCAGTTCAGTTCAGTCGCTCAGTTGTGTCCGACTCTTTGCGACCCCATGAATCACAGCACGCCCTGTCCATCACCAACGCCCGGAGTTTACCCAGACTCACGTCCATCGAGTCAGTGATGCCATCCACCCATCTCATCCTCTGTCGTCCCCTTTTCCTCCTGCCCCCAATCCCTCCCAGCATCAGAGTCTTTTCCAATGAGTCAACTCTTCGCATGAGGTGGCCAAACTACTGGAGTTTCAGCTTTAGCATCATTCCTTCCAAAGAAATCCCAGGGCTGATCTCCTTCAGAATGGATTGGTTGGATCTCCTTGCAGTCCAAGGGACTCTCAAGAGTCTTCTCCAACACCACAGTTCAAAAGCATCAATTCTTTGGTGCTCAGCTTTCTTCACAGTCCAACTCTCACATCCATACATGACCACAGGAAAAACCATAGCCTTGACTAGACGGACCTTTGTTGGCAAAGTAATGTCTCTGCTTTTCAATATGCTGTCTAGGTTGGTCATAACTTTTCTTCCAAAGAGTAAGCATCTTTTAATTTCATGGCTGCAGTCACCATCTGCAGTGATTTTGGAGCCCCCCCAAATAAAGTCTGACACTATTTCCCCTGTTTCCCCATCTATAAAAATATATTTTAAAAAATGATATTCAGCAGAGTTTTAATTCACCCGGGATACAAACAATCAAGGAAATACAAACCTACAGTAAGAAGAAAAGTATCAATCAAGCAAAACTGACCCAAAACTGATATAGATATTAGAATTAACAGACACGTTTATTAAGCAGTTATTACAACTTTATTTATATGGCAAAATGGTTTAAAGGTGATATGGAAGACATTACAAACACCCAGATTAAACTTCTAGAGTTTAAAACTACAATGTTTGAAGTAAAAAAAAAAAAAAATACACTAGATGAGATTAATAGCATTAAATACAGTGGGGAGAAAAGAATGTAAACATTAAGGAAAATGCTGGAATGTGCAAAAGGAGACATAGAAACACAATTAAAGAATAAAAAATGTATCAGTGATTGAGAGTTAGGTTCATGTAGCCTAGTGCATGCTGGCCATCATATCTGACTCTTTGTGACCCCATGAGCCGTAACAGGCTCCTCTCTCCATGGAGTTTTCCAGGCAAGAATACTGGAGCATTGCCACTTACTTCTCCAGGGAATCTTCCCAACCCAGGGGCTGAAACTGCATCTCTTGCATCTCCTGCATTGGCAGGTGGGTTCTTTATCAGTTGAGCCACCAGGGAAGACCTCAAGTAGCCTAACACACATGTAATTGGAATCCCTGAAGAGAGATGGTATGTGACAGATAAGTGTTGAGGAAGGAAAGAAGAGATGGTCAGACGGTCAGACCCAACTATGTGCTGGGGTTTCCCAGGTGGCGCTAGTGAAAAAGAATCTGCTTGCCAGTGCAACAGTTGCAAGAGACCCAGATTTGATCCCTGGGTTGGGAAGATGCCCTGGAGAAGGAAATGGCAAGCCACTCCAATATTCTTGCCTAGGAAATCCCATGGACAGAGAAGCCTCGTGGGCTACAGTGCATGGGGTCACAAAGAATCGGACATGACTGAGCACTTTTCAGCAGCAGCAACCATGTGTTGCTTATAAGAATGGCTGGTGAAAAGGAAAAATATGGGAAAAGATATGCTATAATGATATCAAATGAGAGAAATCATGAATGGCTTCACTCACTTTGTATTCAGATTTTTCATTGGGTTTTCATGCAGACTTATGTACTTAAGTACTGGTCCAGTTTCATGCTTTAAGTCCTGCCCAGACTGAGATCTGCTCAAAAAAGTCACCCCTAGGCCTTGGTCTCTTCTCTATTCCCTTTGCCCTGACTGATTACGTTTATACCTGCTCTTTCCCAAACTCGGCTGTAGTTGCCCCTACCATAACTCCTGCAGGTCCACACAAGTTTAAAACACCCCATCCTGAGGTTATCAGAACGAACTTTAACATCTCACCCCATGCTGGGACCTCCACATTCCCTATCTGGTCTTGCCACCACCTCCCATTCATGATAGACCTCCATGCCAGAGTTTCATCTGCTCCATCATGTCCTGTCCACATTTCTCTGCCATTTTGCAGCTAAGCTCTATAGCTATGTTGACCCTGGGCTCTGCTGCTTT
This sequence comes from Oryx dammah, assembly GCF_014754425.2. NCBI lineage: Eukaryota > Metazoa > Chordata > Mammalia > Artiodactyla > Bovidae > Oryx > Oryx dammah. Next base: position 133,141,999 of record NW_024070211.1, read on the forward strand.
GCAAGTTTTCAGTAAACCCAGTCTCTGACCTAACCCTGACCCATGCCACGTCTTGGAGTTGGTAACTTTTGTTCATTTCTGAGTCCTGGAACCTGCTGACCTTCGTTGGGCCATTCTTATCTCCTTGAAGTCACCAGGTGTGCATCAGCATAGTCACATACCAAGTGGGGCCCTGTTGGCATAAGTCAAACAAAAGATGGTAAAAATCCCCACTCTCAGAATAGTTTTCATATTGAACTCTGACAGAAGAAGAGATAATTTATTATGGTTACTGCCACAGGGCTTGTAAAAATATTCTCTTCACGGGTGTGTTCTTGCCACTGTGGGTTTCTGAGATGTGTGCAGGTAGAAGAGCTAGTAAGTCCCCAAGGGAAACATTTATCAAAAGAGAAATATCCATATTGAAGGAAACTGCAGGAATCTGGCTCCCTTGTGTGGAAGAAAATTAGCATATAAACATAGGGTCCCAGATGGCAGCAATTCATCGCACTGAGTAGCACAGGCCAACTGCTACTGCTACACCAACTGTAGCAGGTGAGGAGTAGAGGTCTGCACAGAGAGGTAGCCAGGCTCAGACCCACATGAGGACAAGAGTGCATGGGATACACGGACTAGTGGTGGATACTGGCCAAGATTTGCCACGTCTGGGAATTGCCCATCCCCTACATGCCATCCCAAGGGGTTTGTGTGCAGACAGCTGATTAAGCTGTGTTGTGCAGGGAAGATGTTTTCTTTCTCTCCCTGGAACTAGGGTTTTGATTCTGGTAGATATAAATAGAGCAGGTTCTGGTGCTGGCTATGCATCAGAGTTACCTGGAAGCTTGTTAAATATATAGATGCTGAGAATCAGAATCTTCAGGGACGAGGCCAAGGAAGCTTCATCGTTCACTCCTCCTGTAGGGAAAGAGCAAATCAGCCAAGATGGTGGTGGTCAGGCTCTCCTGCCCCATGCCCTCTCGCTCTTGCCCCATGTTTTGTAAATAGTGATGATGTAACAGCTAGGATTACTTATAGCGCTGCCCATGCACATCATGAGCTACCCGCTTGGCCATGGGCTACTTTTGTTCTGTAAGCATATATAAGCTCCACCTGAAAAAGACCTGGAGGCTGTGCTGGGGCTACGTTGTGGCTGTGTTATGGCAGTGAGTCTGCATTATGGCGGCATCCACTGGATCAACCCCGAGAGGAGAGGATACAGCATGTCTGATGCTGCTACAGCTGCTGCACTAGCCCAGAGAGAATAAACATGTGTGCAGCTCCTAAGGCTTCTAGAGTTTTCTTCCAGCTTCCCTGCTCACACTCGGTTCAGTGAACAGTGAGATACAGCAAGATAATTGCTGTAGTAAATAAGACAACTCCCCACCCGCAATAACGACCAACCTGGCAGAGATTAGAGTTGGGAGACACTGGAATGAAGTTATTTAAGCCAAATTCATTTTCTCCACCTGGTCCAGCTGGGGTCAGGTATAGCTCTAGTAATACAATATTTGATCATTTTCCTTCCATTTGCAGGTCATAAAGACAAATGTGTACCCAGAGCAACAACATAGCTGAGTTGAAGAAATGGTTCCAACTCATTATTATCAGTATCTAAGTTATTTTTGCCTCATGTTTTACCTGATAAGTGTCCTTTGGGCTCAAAGACAAGGCCCTGAGCTGACAAAACTTGGACAGACACAGCCCAGGGGACTAGTGAGCAGTTTCCTCTGGAGTGTCTTAGTTATCACATGCAATAGCATTATGAAGACAAGAATTCATTGGTGTTTTAAACAATCCAGATGCCAGAAGCAGGTAGGAGAAAACAGCAGCATGCATGAGAATTCATTAATTTACCCACCACCTGCTCTTCTGTCTATCCATACATCCATTGATACATTACTTCACTCAGCCTCCAGTTCAATCATGTAAGGAGTCAACCGACACAGATTGCTACAATGTGCTCAGTAGTGAGGAGCACAGTTAAATACACCTGGTCTTTACCCTCAGGGTACAGTCTCCTCCAGGAATGGTGAGTGACAGGCATGCCATCCTCCCACATACCCTTAACCATGCAGACACGCATTCTTTCCCAAAGAATTCATATGCAGCCTCAGGATCTTTCAAAGCAGAGCAGTGGGAAGCTGCTGCCAATTATTGTAGCTGAAAGGCAAAATAGAATTGGTTCCTATACTTATTTCAGAAGAGGAAAGAGGGGAAAATTAACATTATTGGACATTGTACCCATTAGATACACAATATCTCTTTTAATTCTCAAAAATACCTTAATCATTCATACAAATACCCCACTTAACTAAAGAAAGTGAGATTTGAGAGACAATGCTATTTAGCCAGAACTGGGACTGAATTTGGGTTTGATCTCAGGTGTGTCTGGAGCTAGAGTATGTTGGTTCCCTTTATCGGGCCATGCTGTCCCCAGTGCATGCCCAAAGTTGACCAGATGAAGCTAGGTGAGGGGGTGACAGCAGGCTGTCACACCAATGTGGGCTTGCAGGTAGGAGGGCCTAGATTGCTGTGTCTGGAATGAGAGAGTCAGGCTGAAATGATGCTCAGGTGGATGTGGAGAGCCTCTTGCTCTGTTGCCCCAGGTGCTGGGGCAGGAGCCTCTCTCCTGGAGGAAAGAATCACAGCATAAGTTAGGGGAAAAAACAAAACAAAACAAAACCAGATGATAGTTAAGGGGGAACTTTGGACCAGAGAAGACATTCCACTAAAATGAAGTTTATATGTGGATAAAAGTAACTAGAAACACTGAGCAGTGATGAAGGCAAATATCTTTCTAGTACAAATAATATATGGCCTAGTTTTTGAAGTTTCTGAATTTTTATGCTACTACATTAAAGCATTGGTCATACATGAGGCCTTAGCATACAGGACTAAAGCAGTAGTATGGTGAAGAAGGGCATCATCTTGACGGGAAGGTGCAGAAAAGCAAGGCCTCTAACAGGGGCTTCCTCACAGCCACATGCTGGGCTGGTGACAGATGGCACACCCAGGAGCCTGGTGATATTTTTCACATTCTGTGTGAATAATCTGGCCATGAAGAGGAACAGCTGGTCTGGGCTAGGTGGCAACTTCACTTTTTCTTTCTTTTACTCCAGGATTTAGAGTTTGTTGGAAAGTTAGAGATGTCTCAGTTGACTGCAGTTTATAAACAGTGCACTGTTGTACCTCCCAATTCTCCAGAAGCAAAAGTAATGGTAGTAAGTTCACCATATGGGCTCATGACTCCTTTCCATTGTCACAGGGGCCTGATAGGTTTGGAAAACACAGAATTGTATATTCATAGCACTTTTCCCTTTGGTTAAAATCCAACCGGACAAATAGTTTTCATTTTGTCCCAATATTTTTAGATAGATTCCCCACTATGACTTAAACATGCTTTTTAATACTAAAAAGCAGAGACATTACATTGGCAACAAAGGTATGCATAGTCAAAGCTATGGTTTTCGCAGTAGTCATGTATGGATATGAGAGTTGGACTGTAAAGAAAGCTGAGTGTGGAAGAATTGATGCTTTTGAGATGTGGTGTTGGAGAAGACTCCCGAGAGTCCCTTGGACTGTAAGGAGATCAAACCAGTCAATCCTAAAGTAAATCAGTCCTGAATATTCATTGGAAGGACCAATGCTTAAGCTGAAGTTCCAATACTTCGGCCACCTGATGCAAAGAACTGACTCATTGGAAAAGATCCTGATGCTTGGAAACATTGAAGGCAGGAGGAGAAGGAGATGACAGAGGATGAGATGGTTGGATGGCATCAGCGACTCAATGGACATTAGTTTGAGCAGGCTCCAGGGGTTGGTGACAGACAGGGAAGTCTGGAGTGCTGCAGTCCATAGGGTTGCAAAGAGTTCAAGTTTTGGAGAAAAGTGTGCTTTGTGGCACGGAAGAACAATTATTTGGTCTTTTCCATTGCTGTTCAGGCTTCCAGGTGGCATTAGTGGTAAAGAACTCACCTACCAATGCAGGAGACATAAGAAATGTGGGTTCGATCCCTTGGATGGGAAGATCCCCTGGGGGAGAGCATGGCAACCCCCTCCAGTATTCTTGCCTGGAGAACCCTATGGACAGAGGAACCTGGTGGGCTACAGTCTGTAAGGTCCCAAAGAATCAAACATGACTTAGGCAACTTAGCACACAGCAAACACACCCCTGTTCAGGCCCCCTTCACCACTTGATCTTCATGCTTCCTGCTTATAGGAAAGCCCCTTCATCACTCCAAGTCTAGGCTTAGAAGCAATAAAAGTGTTGCACACTCCCAGGCCTGAGGGGTGTCTGTTAGAGGTTTAGAAGCCTTAAGATTGCATCTTGCTGGCCAGATGCTCGGGAAGGATGACAGGTAGTGTGGTCATAGCACACAGATTGTCAGGAACTGTTGTGTGCACATGGTTAGGGATAAAAATTTGGGTGGGTGTCCTGGTAATCACAGAGTAGAAAAGGCTGAAGTGATAAGAAGTATTCCTTCCCAAAACAAAGGCATTTATATAGGCCCTGCCCTCTAATAGATGAATACTTAATAGGCATAAATACATGGGTAATACATGAGCAAATGGATATATTTATTTTTATATTTCTCACCTCTGGTCTTCTCTAGGCACATTTCTTTTTGTTTTCCCTGTTTGGTTTTGGGTGGAAAGTCAGAAGCTGTGGGTTTGAGTTTTGGTAACACTTTTGGAACAAAAAAAGTTTTCAGAAAGCCATTCCTATAAATTGATCCCTTGGAAACCTTCTCCATCTGAGCTCAGTTTTTTCAAATGTGTCTAAGAGCCTCATGATATGTGATTCTTTGCAAAAGAAAAAAAAAATCAGCTTGAAACACAAATATTGAAGTTCTTCCCCCTCCCCCACCTTATCTTTACACAGTCAGAAAGTTAGCATCCTCGTCTCAATAATTTCCATATCGAGTTTTGATTTTCACCCCAATTGATGCCTGGATCTGTGAAGAGCTCTGAGAACACAAGGCTGAACTCTGAGAATGCCTTGTCAATGCCTACTACTGCTTTTTTGGGAGGTCTGTTACTCTGTTAATATTTAAATGGGAATTGTATCCAGGATTAAAGCTCTTTCAGACTTTCATGTCCTGTCAAAATGAAGTCACAAGAATTAGATTTATCCACCTTCATGAAACATCAAAAAATACAGAAAAAACATATGGAACAATTACTATCAAGATAGTAGTCAACAAAGCTCTGAAGTACAGTGACTCCTGAGAAGTAGGGATAAAACAATAACAGCTTGAGCCCTAGGGTTATCCCAGATTACCAGCTGGAGAAGGGGTTTAGAATACAGTACCAAGATGGGTAACCCTGGGGAACCTGCTGGTGGACCTGAGTAGACTGAACAGAAGCAGACCTCAGGAGTCAGCAAGGCAGTGTGAGTTAATGAGGCAGAGCCCAGGAGGAGAGAACTGCACAGATAGAAGTAGAAATCTTCACGGGGAGTGGTCCAGGATTCAGCTGCATACTGATCAGTTAGTTCACACACATGAGGAAACTAATCAAAGTATGAAAAAATTGTGGAGAAGGGTGCCTGGACCCTAAACAGATTTCAGTATACTGCTTGATCCCAAAAGCCAGAGCAGAAAATCTTATGATTAATAGGGCACCAGTTAGAGTTCTAAGAAGGTTCTTGCTTCAGTAGTGGTGAGAGTTAGCCTTAGACTTTGTGTGGGTACTAAAAACAAGTCATGAAGTGATCAAAGTGTATCAATCAACTTAACTATGTCCCAGAAAGAAAAAAATCAAGAATACTTATAGGAATACAAAAGTATTCAGCACCCAAAAAATCAAAATTTACAATGTGACAGTGAAATGTGAATGTCATGAAAGGCATGAAAAGAAGCAGGAAAGCACAGCCCATGAGGAGAATAAGAGATAAAAACTAAAAGGTATAAAGTAAATGACAAGTATTACTATACAACATGGGGAATATAGCCAATATTTTTAATAACTATAAATGGAGTATAACCTTTAGAAATTGTGAATCACTATATTGTACTCCTGTAACTTATATAAATGTGTACAATAACTTTACTTCATTTAAAACAATAATTTTAAAAATTGTTACTTGCATTTAAAAGGCCTTTGACATAGAAAATATGGTTGAGAAGCTTTTTTGGTGGAAAATGTGGATATAAAAAACATACTCACTTTGCATGAAAAAAATGGACTTAAGGCCCTGGATTCAAGTAAGAGGCATTAGACAAATTTCTTTCCATTCTTCCCTTCAAAAACACCTAAAAACACTGAGCATTATAGACCTAACTCTGAAAGATGGAGCAAAGGGGACAGACTGGATAGGAGCCTTAGGAATTGGAATTGAGAAGTGATATAGTGCTAAGTTTCTTGGGTCTGCCATTTGGGTAGTGTTATACAGTGAGTGCTGAAGAATTTGGCATCTGGGAAATGCCAGTGGGCACAAACAAACAAACCAAAAACCCTACTGGGGTGGGTTTGAAAATGTGAGGTAGGTAGCTGGGACCTTCATCCTTAGCTGATGGTAAAAAGACCTGACTCCCAGTATGGTGCCAGGTATGCCATGTGGGAAGCAGCAGAAAGTTACCTTTCTCCCATCAAGTGCAGTACAGCAGAGAGCTGGGGGGCCACTAGGATGCCCATCCATCATTAGAAGCCAGGGAGGCCAGAAGGGAGGGGCACGGCATTATTTCAAAGCACAGATAGAAAAGAACAGTCATCCCAGAATTATTTTGAATTGATAAAATTACCTCCAGGATTAAATAAATTGCAAAATTTTGAAAAGAGAAAAACAGTAAAAAAGTCTATAAAAGTGTTGATTCTCTGGGAAAAAAATCAATAAAATTCAAAAATCTCTAACAAGACTATGTATATATGCATGTGTGTGTGTGTGTGTGTGTGTGTGTGTTTGTACACAAATCACCAATATTAGAAATGACATAGGAGATATCATAAACACACTGCAGACATTTGGAGGATAATAAGAAAGTCTATGAATAATTCTATGCACATAAATATGCAATGTAGGCAAACATGTATCCATTCTTCAAAAAGCACAAACTACCGCAACATACATAGTAGGACATAGGTCATTTGAATATAAATTAAAGGAAGTTGAATTTGTAATTTAAAATCACTAGAAATGAAATATCCAGGTCCAGATAGTTTTGCTGGAGAATTCTACCACAAAAATATTAATTCTATGCAAATTCTTCCAAAAAATTACAAGAGAAGTAAGATCCTTCCAATTCCTTTTATGAGGTCACTTGCCCTGATATCAAAACAAAGACAATATAAAAAGAGGAAGGAAGAAAATTGCAAACCAATATCTTTAATGAATATGAAAATGACAATGAAAATCCTTAAGGAATATTAGTATATAAAATTCTGCATTATATAGGCATATGTATATACTGTGACAAAGTCAGGTGTATTTGTAAGACTGGTTAAATATTAATATTTAAAACTCTACCAATGTACTGGACAATATTAGCAGATTAAGCAGAAAAATCACAGCCATATCAATTCATCCACAAAACAAAATCCAATATCTAATCTAACTAAAATAAAACAATAGAAAAGCAAGTTTGAGAGAAACATCCTCAACTTAATAAAGCACAATCAACAAAAACCCTTCACCTAAAATAACATTTAAAGGTGAAAGATTGAATTCTTTCCCATGAACTGGGAAGAAGATAAGAATGTCTGTACACATCACTAGTATTCATCCTAGTACTGGAAGTGTTATACAGCAAAGTAAAGCAAGTAAAAGGGAATAAAACACATAGGGTTCAGAATAGTAGATCAATTGCACTGTCCTTCTTTGCAGATAACATGATAGTTTATGTAGGATATCTCAAGGAATTTACAAAAACAAACAAAAAAAGACCAAAAAACAAAAACCTCAAACTAATGAGTGAGTCCAACAAGGTCACAGGATATGTTTTCAATATGAAAACAACTGGCTTTCTACATGTGAGCAATGAAAATTAAAAAAGAAAACATTTAAAATGACTAATAAAATGAAAAAGATATAAATCTAATAAACATACATCATTTATATTTTGAAAATCCCAAAATGTTAATGAAACCCACCTAAAAGGAGCTAAATTATTGGAGAGATATATGATTTTCATGCACTAAATAATTCAATGTAGCAAACAGGTCAATATTCTCAAAACTAATATACAAGTTTAACATATTTTTGAATTAAATGCCAGTAAGTGTTTGGGGTTATTCTGGTAGATATTGCCAAGAATATACTACAATATATTTGTAAAGGGTAAGGAACTAAACTAGATAAAATAATTTTGAAAAGAAGCATAAAATAGGAGGATTCACATACCTGATTTCAAGACATTGTACAGCTACAGTAGTCAGGACTGTATGGTATTGGAGAGATAGTCATAGACATCAGTGAAACAGAACAGGGAACCCAGAAGTAGACTCACACAACTACAATCAATTGATTCTTGACAAAGGTGCAAAAGCAATTCAATGGAAGAAGGATAACCTTTTCAACAAATGGTGCTGGAAGAAGACTATACAAAACAAAATGCAGAGAGACAGATTGGCTATCCACAAGCAAAAGAGAAAAGAAACTACATATCATACAAAAATTAATTCAAAATAGGTCATAGTTCCAAGTGTAAACTGGAAAAACCAGAAAACTTTCAGAAGAAAACATAGGCTAAAAATTTCCTTGGTGAAGAAATCTTAGATATGATGTTAAAAACATGACTGATAAAAGAAAAAGGTGATAAACTGGACTTATAGTTGAAAATTTTTGCTCTCTGAAATACTCTGATAATAGGATAAAAAGACAAATTGCATTTTCAAACAATGTATCTGAAAAAGAACTTAATATATTAAGAACTCTCAAAAGTGAACAGTAAAAAACATCCAACTAAAAAATGAGCCAAAGATATGAGGAAGCATTTCTTTTTTAAAATTAGTTAATTAATTTTAATTAGAAGATAATTACTTTACAATATTGTGGTGGTTTTTGCCATACATCAAGATGAATCGTCCACAGATATACATGTGTCTCCCTCAACCTGAACCCGCCCTCTAACCCCGCTCCCCACTTTATCCTTCTGGATTCTCCCAGACCCCTGCTTCATACACTGAACTTGCACTTCAGAAATGATCTACAGAATAAGCACATGAAAATATGTTCAACATTATTGGGTGATTGGGAAAATGTAGGTTAAAGTCACAGTGAGGTATCTCCGTGTACCTGTCAGAACGGGTGACAGCAATTATTGACAACACCAAATGCTGGGAGAAGATGCAGAAAGACTAGATAACTCATACATTCCTGCTGCTGCTGCTGCTAAGTCGCTTCAGTTGTGTCCAACTCTGTGCGACCCCCACAGACAGCAGCCCACCAGGCTCCCCTGTTCCTGGGATTCTCCAGGCAAGAACACTGGAGTGGGTTGCCATTTCCTTCTCCAGTGCATGAAAGTGAAAAGTGAAAGTGTGCCATTGCCTTCTCCCATACATTCCTGGTGGGAATATAAAATTGCAGAGCCAGTATGAAAACCAGTTTGGCACTTTCTTTAAGAGTGAAATATGCAACGATCATGCAACACTGAAATAGTATTCTGGGCATTTATCCCAGAGAAGCAAAAACATGTTAACACAACAACCTGTACACAAAAGTATTTGTGATAACCCAAACTGGAAACAGCCAAAACGCCCTTCAGTTCAGTCAGTTCAGTTCAGTCCTCAGTCGTGTCCGACTCTTTGCAACCTCATGAATCGCAGCACTCCAGGCCTCCCTGTCCATCACCAAACCCTGGAGTTCACTCAGACTCACGTCCATCGAGTCAGTGATGTCGTCCAGCCATCTCATCCTCTGTCGTCCCCTTCTCCTCCTGCCCCCAATCTCTCCCAGCATCAGAGTCTTTTCCAATGAGTCAACTCTTCGCATGAGGTGGCCAAACTACTGGAGTTTCAGCTTTAGCATCATTCCTTCCAAAGAACTCCCAGGGCTGATCTCCTTCAGAATGGACTGGTTGGATCTCCTTGCAGTCCAAGGGACTCTCAAGAGCCTTTTCCAACACCACTGTTCAAAAGCATCAATTCTTTGATGCTCAGCTTTCTTCACAGTCCAACTCTCGCATCCATACGTGACCACTGGAAAAACCATAGCCTTGACTAGACGGACCTTAGTCAGCAAAGTAATGTCTCTGCTTTTCAATATGTTATCTAGGTTGGTCATAATGTTTCTTCCAAGAAGTAAGCGTCTTTTAATTTCATGGCTTCAGTCATCATCTGCAGTGATTTTGGAGCCCCCCAAAATAAAGTCTGACACTGTTTCCACCTTTTCCTCATCTATTTCCCATGAAGTGATGGGACCAGATGCCATGATCTTCATTTTCTGAATGTTGAGCTTTAAGCCAAATTTTCACTCTCTTTCACTTTCATCAAGAGGCTTTTTAGTTCCTCTTCACTTTCTGCCATAAGGGTGGTGTCATCTGCATATCTGAGGTTATTGATATTTCCCTCAGCAATCTTGATTCTAGCTTGTGTTTCTTCCAGTCCAGCGTTTCTCATGATGTACTCTGCATATAAGTGAAATAAGCAGGGTGACAATATACAGCCTTGACGTACTCCTTTTCCTATTTGGAACCAGTCTGTTGTTCCATGTCCAGTTCTAACTGTTGCTTCCTGACCTGCATATAAGTTTCTCAAGAGGCAGGTTAGGTGGTCTGGTATTCCCATCTCTTTCAGAATTTTCCACAATTTATTGTGGTTCACATAGTAAAGGCTTTGGCATAGTCAAATACCCTTCAATAGTCGACTAATTAAAAAAAAAAAGGATGCATCTCTATTATGTAATACTGCTCAGCAATAAGAAGGAATAAGCTATCAATTTATGCAACCACTTGGATGAATCTCAAGGGAATTAGTGTTGTGAGCCCAAAAGAGTCACTCTCCAATTCCATTTATATGTGCTGAGTCATCTGACTCTTTGCAATCCTATGGACTGTAACCCATCAGGCTCCTTAGTCCATGGAATTCTCCAGGCAAGAGTACTGGAGTGGGTTGCCATGCCCTTCTCTAAGGGATATTCCTGACCCTTGGAATATAGGGTTCGATGCAGGGGTCAAACCCTTGTGTTTTGCATCTCCTGTATTGGCAGGTAGGATTTTTACCAGTAGCACCACCTGGGAAGCTCACATGAAATGACTACAAATCATTTTTAATAGAGCAATAAAGCTTTTCTATAACATTCTCAAAATTACAATGTTTAAGATATGAACTACAAATTAGAGGTTTCCAAGTGTAGGTGTATAAGGGTAACAGAAGTAGATTATTATGATGGTAGATTATTTTTGTATTTTTTTTTATGTGCCTATAGGAATCTTGTTGTTTAGTTGCTAAATTAAGTTTGACTCTTTTGCAACCCCATGGACTGTAGCCTTCCAGGCTCATCTGTCCATGGGATTTCCAAGGCAAGAATATTGAAGTGGGTTGCCATTTCCTTCTCCATGTGATCTTATCAACCCAGAGACTGGACCTGAGTCTCCTGCATTGGCAGGCAGATTCTTTACCAATGAGCTACCAGGGAAGCCCTATAGGAATCTACATATCTAATAAAATGGTGATGTACTAATGTCAAGTTTTTAATTTTGATATTGTATTATAATTATGTAAAGTATTTATTTTATAAATTATGTATTTTATGTAAGTTATGTAAGGTTGGGGAAAACTGAGTAAAGAATTCATGGGACTTCTCTATATTTTTCACTTTTTATATATCTAAAATAATTTTCAAATAAACAATTCCAAAATATAAGATAAAAAAACCAACCTAGCATTAGCAATCATAGAATTCAGAATTCAATAGACAAGGACATTAAATTAATTGTTTTCACTTCAATTCATATATTCAGTAAACAAGAGATAATTTTGTACATGTTAGGTAATGAGAAGATGCTATTAAAAACATCTCCAATCAAACTGTTGATGAAGATTATAATGTGAAAAATGAAACAGAATCTGGATGAAATTAAGAACAACTTAGATATTGCAGAAGAAATGTTTAATGAACTTGAAAACATAGGGATATAACTATACAACAAGAAATTCATACAGAAAGAAGAATGGGAGAGTGGGCAGAGCAGAGGACCAGTGAACTGTGGGAAAACTCCAAGGACCTGGATTTACATGATTTGAATTGCCAATTAAGTGGGGTCATAAAACATATGAGGAAATAGTGACTAAAGTATATAAATTAATAAAAATTTATAAATCTATGCATCCATGATCAGTGACTGAAGTATAAGAAACAGGGGAATGAAGGGTACCAAAGTACATATTAATCAAATATATTATGACGAGTGATAAAGCAGAGAAAAACATATACACTTTTGTACAGTTAAAAGTGGAACTGAGATAAGGATGGTAGCAGATTTCTTACTAAAAATGATGTAAGCTAGAAGACAGTGAAGAACAATATCTTTATAATACTAACCAGAAAACAAAGCCAAATGAAACACACTTCTCAACCAAAAAACCTTTAACCAGAGCAATATCTTTCCAAAAGAAGTATGGAATACTTTGTATAAATATATAAATCTAAAAAAATATTATTGCCAGTAGAAAAGTGCTACAGAAAATTTAAGAGTTCTTTTAGGCAGAAGGAAAATGATGCCAGGTAGAAATTTGAAGTTAAACAAAGAAATAAAAGTAGCAGGAATGATAACTACATGTAGAATGGTAACTACACACAAGAATCAGTTTTGTATTTATTTAAGAGATAATTGGCTATTTAAACCAAAGCAATAACAATGCATTATGAGGTTTAGGATAAAAATGTATAACAATGGAACAAAAGTTTGAAGATAAAAATGTATCATGTTTGGGAATGCATGTACACCCGTGGGGATTCATGTCAATGTATGGCAAAACCAATACAGAATTGTAAAGTAAAATAAAAAATAAATAAATTTAAAAAAATAAAATAAAATACATATGTTGGTTTTAAAAAAATGTATCATGTGGTGACATTCTTATATTGTACATGAAATAGTGTCAAATAACTTGAAGGTGGATTGTGATAAGTCATATGACAAGTCAAAGATGTATAAACCCTAAGATAACCACTAAAATATTACATCAAAGAATCAAGGAGCCCACCAAAAAGATAAAATTAAATTATAAAACTTTTCAAATAATATGAATGTAAACAGAAAAATAGGAAGGGTGGGATAAAGCACAGATAGAAAATAAAAACAAGAAAATCATATTAAATGTGAATAGTATAGATATCCAATTAAAAGGCAGAGAATTTCAGATTATATAAAAAAGCAAGACTTTAGTATATACTGCCTAAGTGAAATCCCCTTAAAATGACTTTTACTTTTTAGAAGTGAAAGTATGAACAAATTTTTACCACATCAATTTTAAACAAAGCTATAAGATGAGTTGTAGCTGGATCTACAGCTCAGTCTAGAAACTTATGACAACTTTTCGTAGGAAACCTATGGCCCCACTGGGCTTTTCTCCTCTTTGAGGTTTGTTGTTGTTGCTTTGCCAATTGAGAGTTTCAGAAAATGGTGCACATAAAGTAGCCTAATGAGCTGCTTTATTTAGGTTTAAACCCACATCAAACACACATCCAAGGTTACGACCCTTCACTCATTTTTTAGCACCAAGAATTAAAACACATTCGGATTTTTATGTACATGATCATTTTAGGAAAGCTCTGAGGACTTGACAATGGGCTCCCATGCTGCCCTGCACAGCCTTCCTTCATCTCGCTATGGGAGCATTCTCTCCATGTCCTTTGGGATTGGTACCCCTGGCCTCCTCTTCTGTCCCAGCTCTTTCCATAACCATAATTCTCCTACTGTGTTCAGTGCCCCAGGGGTATATTCAAGTAAATGCTTCTTCTAGATTGACCCATCCAGCCAGAATGATTTGCTTTTATCAGCTCCCTTCTGTCTTTATTTACTGCGAGTTCTCAGAAACACAAGGCAGAATAGACCGGGACCATCACCTCACTGTGGGGCTCCAAGGTAGACGCATTCCCCAGGTGAACATGAAGGCTCATCCCCTGCTCAGTTTCACCTCCAGGCTTCAGCTGTCCAAGCAGTGTTTACCTTCCTGGTTGTCATCTCAGGCCTGGTTCCTGGTCATCAGGGCTACCGTGTGCCTGTCAGATTTTCTGGTTGTTTTCCTCCTGAGACTGACAACATATCTAATGCATCACTTGAATGTACAGAGAAATGATCTTCCAGAGCTGGATGTGTTTTTGGTCAATAAAAATATATCAAAAGAGAGAGGGGGGTACTCAGCTTATGTACTGAAATCGTATTCTGTGATGAGCACCTCGCCTCAAGCCTGTGCTCTCACACCTGAAAGCTTGGTCTCACATAGAGACCTGCTCCAGGTCTACACTGAGCTCTGAACTTAGAACTTTGTCTGAAGCCTTTTTATCATCCTTCTAGCCTCATTCCACTTGTATCTCAAACTCTTCCCTTGGCTTTACTTCAGACAGCCTCTAAGGAGGTACTCATTCTTTTTCTCTGAAATAACTCTGCCAGGTGTGGCTGTCATTCCCAAGGTTGTATGAATTGGCCCAGGACTCTGCCCTATGACATCTCAGTAAGGATAGAGCCCAGATCTAAGATAACAGATCTCGTTCTCACACTCAGATCTTTGCAGAGCTTGGCAATACCTTCCAAGAAAAGGAGCACCTTAAGAGGTATCAAAACAGGTAGAGGCAATCCTGAACAATTTAGCACTCTAATCCCACTAGATTTTGTGATAGAGATGAGATATGGAGGTTTCCACCTGGTCAATCAGAGCTACATGTTCATGAATATCTCTGGAGATACTTGGTGCATTTTTTTTTAAGCAAGAATAATATTTTGTTTTCTCGTTCATTTTTCTCTTTCATAAAGCTTGTCATGGCTTTTCACAGTTACTTGGTTTTTTTTTTTCAGTTATTACAGTTTATTTTTTTTTAATTTTTATTTTTTAAATTTATTTTTTATTTTACTTTACAATTCTGTATTGGTTTTGCCATACATTGACATGAATCCACCACGGGACTACTTGAAAAGTAGATCAGGTCTTCCCTGATAGCTCAGCTGATAAAGAATTCACCTGCAATGCAGGAAACCCTGGTTCAATTCTTGGGTTTGGAAGATCTGCTGAAGAAGGGAAAGGCTCCTCACTCCATTTTGGATATTTTGATCATATTTGCATGCCGTCCCATCCCTCTGAGCCCTACTATAAGCACAGGGACATTCACTGCTATCATCTATCCTCTCATCCTCTTGGACTTGAATAAATGCTCATTTTAAAATCACACGCTGAAAACATTCTAGATTAACCTACAATTTACGTCACTTAAGTGTGAACTACTGCTGTATTTTCACTGAAAACAATCTTGCAGAAAATGAATACAAAGACTAAAAATCACTTTACTGAGCAATGATTTAGATAAGACATATTTCATCCATTTTAAGTGCACTTAAATGAGTATTCACATTGTATTCATCCATGAATAAATCAAACCAGTCAAAATAGCAAACATTTCCATCACAGCATAAAGTGTTCTTTTTTCCTCAGTCAGTCCCATTCTAGGTAACTACTGGAAGGGATTCTGTCAACATAAGTTGATGTTGTCTGTTCTGGAATTTCACACAAATAGCATCATATAGTATATACTCATTTTTGGACTGGATTATTTAATTTGCCATAATGTTTTTTGAAATGTTTTCATATGTTTCAAGTACTATATCATGTCTTTATATTACTGAGAAGTAGTCTATCATATGTATAGACACGATTTGCTTACACATTCATGAGCAGGAGGACATTTTAATTTTTTCCCAATTTTTGTTATTATTAGTAAAGCTACTATAAATATCTATGCACAAGTATTTGTGTAGATATATGCTTTTATTCTTTTGAAGTATTTATCTAAGAGTGGAATTACTAGATTCTATGAGAAATATATACTCATCTTTATAAGAAATTGCCAAACTGTTTTCCAATATATTTGTACAATTTTATATTCCTAACAGCAATGTATGAGAGTTTCAGTTCTTCAATCTACAGCTGACACTTGTTATTAAAACTTGTTTTAATCTTATCTATTCTTATTGATGTGTCATTACATCTTACTGTGTACTTACTTCATTTTACATTTCTTGATGACAAAAGATGTTGAATATATTTGCAATCTGCACCTATTCTTTACTGAAGTTGTCTGTTCAAAAGTGTTTCCCATTTTGATCTTTTTGTCTTACCATTGACTCTAAGATTTTGCAGCATATTCTAAGCATAAAGTCCTTGTAGGATGCAATTATTTAGAATAACATTTTCTCCCACTCTATAGTTTGCCATTTTAAAGGTATCTTTCTAAGATGAGAGGGTTTGTGTGTGTGTGTGTGTGTGTGTGTGATATCTAATCATCCAAAAACCCCACTAACACTTACATAAAATTATTATTTAAACTATAGACTTTATAAAGAAGCAAAAGATATTAAGAAGATGTGGCAAGAATACACAGAAGCACTATACAAAGAAGATCTTTATAACCCAGCTAACCACAATGGTGTAATCACTCACCTAGAGCCAAACATCTTGGAATGCAAAGTCAAGTGGGTCTTAGGAACCATCACTATGAACAAAGGTAGTGGAGGTGATGGAATTCCAGTTGAATTATTTCAGATCCTAAAAGATGATGCTGTGAAAGTGCTGCACTCAATATGCCAGCAAATTTGGAAAACTCAGCTGTGGCCACAGGACTGGAAAAGGTCAGTTTTCATTCCAATCCCAAACATTCATTGTCAAAGAATGTTCAAACTACCACACAATTGCATGGATCTCACACACTAGCAAAGTTATGTTCAAAATTCTCCAAACTAGGCTTCAACAGTACATGAACCATGAACTTCCAGATGTTCAAGCTGGATTTGGAAAAGGCAGAGGAACCAGAGATCAAATTGCCAACATCTACTGGATCATCAAGAAAGCAAGACAGTTCCAGAAAAACATCTACTTCTGCTTTATTGATTATCTCAAATGCTTTGAGTGTGGATCACAACAAATTGTGGAAAACTCTTCAAGAGATGGTAATACCAGACCACCTGACCTGCCTCCTGAGAAATCTCTATGCAGATCAAGGGTCAACAGTTACAACTGAACATGGAACAGCAGACTGGTTCTAAATCAGGAAAGTAGTATGTCAAGGCTGTAATTTGTCACCCTGCTTACCTAATTTATATACAGAGTATATTATGTGAAATGCCAGGCTGGATGAAGCACAAGCTGGCATCAAGATTGCTGGGAGAAATATCAATAACCTCAGATATGCAGATGATACCACCCTTATGGTAGAAAGCAAAGAAGAACTAAAGAACCTCTTGATGAAAGTGAAAGAGGAGAGTGAAAATGTTGGCTTAAAGCTCAACATTCAGAAAACTAACATCATGGCATCCAGTCCCATCACTTCATAGCAAATAGATGGGGAAACAGTGGAAACAGTGAGAGACTTAGTTTTCTTGGGCTCCAAAATCATTGCAGATGGTAACTGCAGCCATGAAATTAAAAGACACTTTCTCCTTGGAAGAAAAGCTATGATCAACCTGGACAGCATATTAAGAAGCAGAGATATTACTTTGCCAACAGAGGTCCATCTAGTCAAAACTATGGTTTTTCTACTAGTTATGTATGGATGTGAGAGCTAGACGATAAAGAAAGCTGAGGGTCAAATAATTTTTGCTTTTGAACTGTGATGTAGGATAAGACTCTTGAGAGTCTCTTGGAGTGCAAGAAGATCCAATCAGTCAATCCTAAAGGAAATCAGTCCTGAATTTTCATTGGAAGGACTGATGCTGAAGCTGAAGTTCCAATACTTTGGACACTGGATGCGAAGAACTGACTCATTGGTAAAGACCCTGATGCTTGGAAACATTGAATGCAGGAGGAGAAGGGGATGACAGAGAATGAGATGGTTGGATGGCAACACTGACTCGATGGAAATGAGTTTCAGCAAGCTTCAGGAGTTGGTGATGGACAGGGAGGCCTGGAGTGCTGCAGTCCATGGGGTCGCAGAGTTGGAAAGGACTGATCAACTGAACTGAAGTGAACTGACAGACTTTATTCATACTTTTGCAACTTTTTTTAATAATCTCTTTTTCTTTTCTATTTCAAGATCTAATCCAGAAGAAGACATTATTGTATTTGACCATCAAGTCTCCTTAGTCTTCTCCAATGTTTATAGTTTCTCAGTCTTTGTGCTTTTGTGACCTGACACATTGAAACTTTACACAGGTATTATATAGCATGTATTTCCATTTGTATTCACCACAATTGCACTCATCTCACATGCTAGTAAAGTAATGCTCAAAATTCTCCAAGCCAGGCTTCAGCAATGCATGAACCATGAACTTCCTGATGTTCAAGCTGGTTTTAGAAAAGGCAGAGGAACCAGAGATTAAATTGCCAACATCTGCTGGATCATGGAAAAAGCAAGACAGTTCCAGAAAAAAACAACTATTTCTGCTTTATTGACTATGCCAAAGCCTTTGACTGTGTGGATCACAATAAACTGTGGAAAATTCTGAGAGAGATGGGAATACCAGACCACCTAACCTGCCTCTTGAGAAATCTGTATGCAGGTCAGGAAGCAACAGTTAGAACTGGACATGGAACAACAGACTGGTTCCAAATAGGAAAAGGAGTACGTCAATGCTCTATATTGTCACCCTGCTTGTTTAACTTATATGCAGAGTACATCATGAGAAATGCTGGACTGGAAGAAGCACAAGCTGGAATCAAGATTGCCGGGAGAAATATCAATAACCTCAGATATGCAGATGACACCACCCTTATGGCAGAAAGTGAAGAGGAGCTAAAGAGCCTCTTGATGAAAGTGAAAGAGGAGAGTGAAAAAGTTGGCTTAAAACTCAACATTCAGAAAACGAAGATCATGGCATCCAGTCCCATCACTTCATGGGAAATAGATGGGGAAACAGTGGAAACAGTGTCAGACTTTATATTTTGGGCTCCAAAATCACTGCAGATGGTGAATGCAGCTATGAAATTAAAAGACGCTTCCTCCTTGGAAGAAAAGTTATGACCAACCTAGATAGCATATTAAAAAACAGAGACATTACTTTGCCAATTAAGGTCCATCTAGTCAAGGCTATGGTTTTTCCTGTGATCATGTATGGATGTGAGAGTTGGACTGTGAAGAAGGCTGAGCACCAAAGAATTGATGCTTTTGAACTGTGGTGTTGGAGCAGACTCTTGAGAGTCCCTTGGACTGCAAGGAGATCCAACCAATCCATTCTGAAGGAGATCAACCCTGGGTGTTCTTTGGAAGGAATGATGCTAAAGCTGATGCTCCAGTACTTTGGCCACCTCATGTGAAGAGATGACACATTGGAAAAGACTCTGATGCTGGGAGGGATTGGGGGCAGGAGGAGAAGGGGACGACAGAGGATGAGATGGCTGGATGGCATCACTGACTCGATGGACGTGAGTCTGAGTGAACTCCGGGAGTTGGTGATGGACAGGGAGGCCTGGCGTGCTGTGATTCATGGGGTTGCAAAGAGTCGGACACGACTGAGCGACTGAACTGAACTGAACTGAATTGATATGTTCTCATGAGTGCTGGAGTGATAGAATTTATGGAATAATACCACAGAAGTGAGGTGCCAGACACATCTCATCACAAGAACAAGGATGTGATATCAGTATGACTTATTACTGGTGATACTAACGTTGACCTCTGTTATTACCTGTCAGCTATCTCCACTGTAAAGAAACTTATCTCCTTTCCACACTCCAATAATTAGAAAAAAGTCATTAAGACCAGTGTACTTTTAAACAGGGAGAATTAGCTCCACTTCTTGGATGGAGGCATATTGTGGATACACATTAAAACCATCAGGATAATTAATAAACATTTTAATACTTTGAAACTATACAAATGTTTTGTTTTTCCTTAAAGTTTTATTTTCTAATTTTAGAATTCATTAGTGGATCTTGCCAACAGTATTTATTACAGTGGTATTTTAAAGGTGATGTTCTATTTCCCACATTCCATGTACATTTATTATTTAGAATTCTTCTGAAAGAAATATCTATTCTTTCTTCCAGTTTATACATTTAATCACTTATTTAAATTAGCATTGACATGTGTATTTTCTACTTTGAATTATAATCCAATACCACATTGTTTATTTTGTTGCTCATATTTTTTAAACTTTGGTCTTTGGAACTCTTTCAGGCTAGCATTACATATCTTTTTTTAAAGTTCCTCCTTAATTTTTGGCATAAGGTGCCCCAGGCTCAGTATGTGTTTTCTAAGACCCAGCTCTAGTATAGTCCATTTCTCCAAGAGACCTTAATTCACTTTATTGGAGCATGATAATTAGGAATTAAGATCTGGGCTCTGACTCTGCTCACTGTTACTGTAATGTCACTGATTTGAGGTCCTCTTCGTGGACAGAGCTAGAGTATATATATGCATATATTGTATGCATGGTAGTGGTGGTTTAGTCACTAAGTTGTGTCCTATTTTTGCAACCCCATGGACTGTAGCCCACCAGACTCTTCTATCCATTGAATTTCCCAGGCAAGAATATTGGAGTGGGTTGCCATTTCCTTCTCGAGTATCTATGCATATGTACATACTAATACAATTACCAATCAATATGTATGGGGATTTGTTTCCAGAACCCTTCAAAGATATCAAAATCCATGCATACTTGAATTTCTTCATAAAAAGGTATAGTATTTGCATATAAGCTACATCTTCCCATGTACTTTAAATAATCTCTAGATTGTTAAGATATAATACAATGTAAATGCTTTGCAAATAGTAGTAAATACAATGCAAATGCTATATAAATGTTAAAAGTTGCTCATGGGTGGCAAATTCAAGTTTTGCTTTTGGTACTTTCTGGAATTTTTTTTTTTTCAAATGTTTTTGATCTGAAGATGATTGAATCAACAGATGTGGAATTCATGGATATGGAGGACAAACTGTAAGTTTTTGTATACAGGTAAGTGTGTATATATCTAACTCTTATGGCAGAAAGTGAAGAGGAACTAAAAAGACTCTTGATGAAAGTGAAAGAGGGGAGTGAAAAAGTTGGCTTAAAGCTCAACATTCAGAAAACAAAGATCATGGCATCCGGTCCCATCACTTCATGGGAAATAGATGGGGAAACAGTAGAAACAGTGTCAGACTTTATTTTTGGGGGGCTCCAAAATCATGGCAGATGGTGACTGCAGCCATGAAATTAAAAGACACTTACTCCTTGGGAGAAACGTTATGACCAACCTATATAGCATATTGAAAAGCAGAGACATTACTTTACCAACAAAGGTCAGTCTAGTCAAGGCTATGGTTTTTCCAATGGTCACATATGGGTGTGAGAGTTGGACTACGAAGAAAGCTGAGTGCCGAAGAATTGATGCTTTTGAACTGTGGTGTTGGAGAAGACTCTTGAGAGTCCCTTGGACTGCAAGGAGATCCAACTAGTCCATTCTGAAGGAGATCAGCCCTGGGTGTTCTTTGGAAGGAATGATGCTAAAGCTGAAACTCAAGTACTTTGGCCAACTCATGCGAAGAGTTGACTCATTGGAAAAGACTCTGATGCTGGGAGGGATTGGGGGGAGGAGAAGGGGACGACCGAGGATGAGATGGCTGGATGGCATCACTGACTCGATGGACGTGATCTGAGCGAACTCCAGGAGTTGGTGATGGACAGGGAGGCCTGGCGTGCTGTGATTCACGGGGTTGCAAAGAGTCAGACACGACTGAGTGACTGAACTGTACTGAACTGAACATATATATTAAAACAAATGAGGTCTTGGGGTAATGTTTTTTAATTAAAATTTTTATTTTGAGAGCACCATAAGTTATTAATAATATAACATTTTGAGAAATAGTACAAATATACCTTTACAACTTCTATGCAGTTTTCTTTATGTTAGCCTCTTGAAAAACTATAGTATAATATTCAGTTCAGTTCAGTTCGGTTCAGTCACTCAGTCGTGTCGGACTCTTTGCGACCCCATGAATCACAGCAAGTCAGGTCTCCCTGTCCATCACCAACTCCCAGAGTTCACTCAGACTCACGTCCATTGAGTCCGTGATGCCATCCAGCCATCTCATCCTCTGTTGTCCCCTTCTCCTCCTGCCCCCAATCCCTCTCAGCATCAGAGTCTTTTCCAATGAGCCAACTCTTCGCATCAGGTGGCCAAAATACTGGAGCTTCAGCCTCAGCATCATTCCTTCCAAAGAAATCCCAGGGCTGATCTCCTTCAGAATGGACTGGTTGGATCTCCTTGCAGTCCAAGGGACTCTCAAGAGTCTTCTCCAACACCACAGTTCAAAAGCATCAATTCTTCAGCACTCAGCCTTCTTCACAGTCCAACTCTCACATCCATACATGACCACAGGAAAAACCATAGACTTGACAAGATGGACCTTAGTCGGCAAAGTAATGTCTCTGCTTTTGAATATTCTATCTAGGTTGGTCATAACTTTTCTTCCAAGGAGTAAGCATCTTTTAATTTCATGGCTGCAGTCACCATCTGCAGTGATTTTGGAGCCCCCCAAAATAAAGTCTGACACTGTTTCTACTGTTTCCCCATCTATTTCCCATGAAGTGATGGGACTGGATGCCATGATCTTCGTTTTCTGAATGTTGAGCTATAAGCCAACTTTTTCTCTCTCCTCTTTCACTTTCATAGGGAGGCTCTTTAGCTCCTCTTCACTTTCTGCCATAAGGGTGGTGTCATCTGTATATCTGAGGTTATTGATATTTCTCCCGGCAATCTTGATTCCAGCTTGAGTTTCTTCCAGTCCAGCATTTCTCATGATGTACTCTGCATATAAGTTAAACAAGCAGGGTGACAATATACAGCCTTGACGTACTCCTTTTCCTATTTGGAACCAGTCTGTTGTTCCATGTCCAGTTCTAACTGTTGCTTCCTGACCTGCATACAGATTTCTCAAGAGGCAGGTTAGGTGGTCTGGTATTCCCATCTCCATGATACTGACATCAATCCAGTCAAGATATAGAATATATTCATTACAATTAGCATTCAGGTTGTCCTTTTACAGAAACACTCTGTTCCCTATTGCTCTCCTCCACTAGTTAATGCCAGCAGTCACAATATTGTCTTCATTTCTGTGATGTTATTCTAGAATGTTATATAGGTGGAATAATGCAATGTATCATTTTGAGATTGGCTTTGTTACATCCATAAAATTCCCAGAGAGTCCTTTTATTTTCAGTTCTGTTCTGAGTATTCTGTTTTATGGACATGCAACAGATTGCTTAACTATTCACCCAACTAAGTTCATCTTGGTTGATATTAGTTTTTAGAAAGTAAGAATAAAGCTAGGATTTTGTGTAAAGATAAATTTTCATTTCTCTGGGATTATATTCAAGAGAGAAGTTGCTGGTTAATAGTTGTTGCATACTTAGCTGTCCAAGAAACTACCAAACTTCAACAAAGTGGCATCATTTTACATTCCCACCAGCAATATATTAGTGCTCTATTAATAGTTTCTGCATTCATTTTAGGATTGAGTATTACCACTAAGTTTTACATTATTCTGATAGGTGTGTAGTAATAGTTCATTGTGGTTATAATCTGTATTTCATATGCTCCTTTGTCACTTATACAGACTTTTTGATAAAATCCCAATTGTTTTTTGTCCATTTTCAAATTGAATTCTTTGTTATTTTATGTTGACTTTTTGAGAATTCTTTTTATAATTCAAATACTGGTCTTTTGTCAAATATGTGGTCTTCAAATGTTTTCTCCCTGTCTGTCTCTTCTATTTCATTATCTTAACTAGGTCTTTTCCTGTGGAGAAATTTTTAATTTTGATGAGGTCCACTTCTTTTTTCTTTTATGAATCATGTGACTCAGATGGTAAAGAATCTGCCTGCATTGCAAGAGACCTGGGTTCAATCCCTGGGTCAGGTAGATCCGCTGGAGAAGGAAATGGCTACCCACTCCAGTAATCTTGCTAGAGAATTCTATGGATGCAGGAGCCTGGCAGGCTACAGTCCATGGGGTCACAAAGAGTCAGACATGACTGAATGACTAACACTTTCACACTTTCACTTTTGGTATTAAGTACAATAACTCTTCCTAGTCATAGATGTTGATTTTCTCCTATTTTTAAAAATTATGCTTTATGCCTGTGATTGAAGGCAGGAGGTGAGGGCGATGACAGAGGATGAGAGGGTTGGATGGCATCACCGACTAAGTGGATATGAGTTTGAGCAAATTATGGAAGATGGTGAAGGACAAGGAAGTCTGATGTGCTGCAATCCATGGGGTCACAAAGAGAGACACAACTTAGTGACTGAATGACAACAACAAAAGCCTATGCTCTAATTTAAGTGAATTTACTGATAGGTATAGGTCTAAGTTTTAGGTGTTTTTTTTTTTTTTTAATGTCTTTTTGTTTGTTTGCTTTGTTTTTTCTCCCATGGATATCCAATTTCTCCAACAACATTTGTTGAAATGACTGTCTTTTCTTCATTGACTTCTTGTGCACATTTGTCAAAATTAAACAAACAAGAAAAACACAGACATTTTGTGTTCTTTACTCAGTTCCATTGACTTATATGTCTAGTTCTGCCTCAATAATACACAAACTTGATTACTGAAGCGATATTAATGCTGAGATTGAATAGATTGATACTACCACTTTTATGTTTTATTCACAATTTTTTTTTAGTTATTCAAGTCTGTATCTTTTATTTTTTAGTATTATTCTGCTTTATGGACATACCACAATTTACTTATTCACATTTTGTTGGTTTTGTCAGTGGTTTCTAGTTTTGAGATATTATAAATAAAACTGGCATAAATATTTGAGTTTTTGTGTGTATATGTTTATAATTAGCTTGGGTAAATACCAAGAAGTGGAATTTCTAGGTTGCATGGTGAATGCTGCGATAAGCATTAGGGTGCATGCATCTTTTTGAATTACTGTTTTCATTTTCTTTCTACTTAAAAAAAAAAAAAACACTTTATTTTACGTTGGATCATAGCTAATTAATAATGCTGTGATAGTTCCAGCTGGACAGCAAGGGACTCAGCCATACATATATATGTATCCATTCTCACCCATTCAAGCTACCATATAACATTGAGCACAGTTCCATGTGCTGTACAGTAGGGCATTGTTGGTTATCAATTTTAAATGCAGCAGTGTGTACATGTTGATCCCAAAGTCTCTAACTATCCTGTTCCCCCATTCTTCCCCCATGGCAACCATAAGTTAATTCTCTAAGTGTGTGAGTTTGGTTCTGTTTGTAGATAAGTTTGTTCATATCATCTCTTTTTTAGACTCCACATATAAAGGATGTCATATGAACTTGAAATACCTTTGCATTTATTCATACTATCTTCAATTTCCTATCGTTTTCCTAGCATTATACAGTCATTTCAACTGTCATTCTTTTACCTTTTTGGTTAAATTTATTTCTAAGTGTTTTATTCCGTTTAATACAACTGTAAATGAAATTGTTTTCTTGATTTCTCTTTTCCCTCTCATTTTTTTTAAAATTGAAGTATAGTTGCTTTACAATATTGTGTTAATTTCTGCAGTACAACAAAGGGAATCAACTATATGTATACTTATATCCCCTCCCTCTTGGACCACACTCCCTACTCCCCCACCTAAGTCATCATAGAGCACTGAGCTGAGCTCCCTGTACTATACAGCAGGTTTACACTAGCTAGTTTACACATGGTAATGTATATATGTCATTCCAATCTCCCAATTCATCCCACCCCTCCCCCACCATGTCCACAAGTTTGTTCTCGATGTTTGCATCTCTATTCCTGCCCTACAAAAAGGTAATTTATACCAGTTTTCTAGTTTCCACATATATGCTTTAATATGTAATATTTGTTTTTCTCTTTCTCACTTACTTCACCAGCACTTCTTGATTTCTCTTTCTGATACTTCAGAATTAGTACACAGAAATTGGAAGATTTATGTATATTAATTTTTGTGTCCTACAGCTTTACTGAATTCAAATATTAGTTCTAATAGCTTGTGGGGCTCTTTAGGGTTTTCTGTATATAATATCATGTCATCTGCAGTTAGTGACAGTTTTACTTCTTCCTTTCCAATTTGAAGGTCTTTTTTTTCTTTTTATTATCTGATGTGCTATGGCTAGAACATCCAATATTATATTAAATAGATGTGGCAAAAGTGGGCACCCTTGTCTTCTTCATGATCTTAGAAGAGAAGCTTTTTGCTTTTCACCATTAAATATGGTGTTGGCTGTACATTTGTCATAAATAGCATTTATTACATTGAAATATGTTTCCTGTACACACACTTTGATGAGAAATTTTATCATGAATGGATCTTGAATTTTTTTAATTTTTTTTTCTCCTATTGAAATTATCATGTAATTATCTTTTATTTTTTAATATGCTGTATTACATTGATTGATTTGTGGATATTGAAATATTTGCATCCCCACAATAAATCCCACTTCAGCATGATGTATGATCCTTCAAATGCATTGTTGAATTTGATTTGCTCATGTTTTGTTGAATAGTTTTGCATCTATGTTCATCAGTGATATTTGTCTGTAATTTTATTTTTCTATAGTTCCTTTTTCTGATTTTGGTATCAGGGTTATGCTGGCTTCGAGAATGAGTGTGAAAGTATTCCTTTTCAATTTTGGGAGTATAGTTTGTGAAGGTTTTTAACTTCTTTAAAGTTTGGTAGAATTTCCCTGTGAAGCTATCTGGTCCCAGACTTTTGTTCATTCTGAAGATTTTCTGACATTTTATCCTGGAAGTTTAATAGTTTTAGCTTTCAATTTATTTATAAGAAACTTAAAAAGTAAATATCATATATACCATGAGGTAGTGTGTAAATTTTTTTTTTCTTTCATATGGGTATCCCATAGTCAAAGCACAAGTTTTGTGAAAAGTATAATTTCTTCCCAATGAATTGCCTTGAAGCTTTTGTTAGAAGTCAGTCATGATCCAATGAGCTATATCTATTGATACAAAAAAGTCCCACTGTCTTTAGATGTAGTTTTATCGTATTAAAAATTCTTGATATCAAATAATATAATCCTTCAATTCTCCTTTTAAAGATGGTTTTGAATTTTCATATAAGTTTGGGTAAAACCTTGTCATTTTTGACAGAAAACTTGTTAGAATTTTGATTGAGATGCAATTTTGAATACACATGCTGAGTATAGAACTTCTTGCGAGTATTAACAATTTTTAAGGAATAGCATTCCTTCATCATTATTATGTTAGTTAAAGGTTGTTTGTTTTTTTTAAGATAATTTTTATTAAATTGCAAAATTCCTTCCTATTCTGACTGCTCTGACAGTTTTTATCATGAATTGATGTTGATTACATACATACACACACACACACACACACACACATATATAATGCAGGTTTTCTTATTCTGTTTATGTGGAGAATTACAATGATTGATTTTCAACGATTAAATCAACCTTGTATTCTTTGAACAAACACAAGTTTCTCATGATGTATCATGAAATAAATTCACTAATATCTCAAAGAATGTTTGTTTGTATGCTTATAAGATTATTTTTCTTTCTTCTTCTTTTTTAAAATTTTATTTTATTTTTATTTTTTATTATATATATATATATTTGCTTTTTATTTTTATTTTTATTTTTTTAATTGACTTCAATTTTTTTGTTTTTGATGTCAGAGTAATTAGTTCCAAATAAATTTGCAAGAACTGGTCAACCACTTGTAAAAGAATGAAACTAGATCACTTTCTAACACCACACACAAAAATTAACTCAAAATGGATTAAAGATCTAAACGTAAGACCAGAAACTTTAAAACTCCTAGAGGAGAACATAGGCAAAACACTCTCTGACATAAATCACAGCAGGATCCTCTATGATCTGCCTCCCAGAAATCTGGAAATAAAAGTAAAAATAAACAAATGGGATCTAATTAAAATTAAAAGCTTCTGCACAACAAAGGAAACTATAAGCAAGGTGAAAAGACAGCCTTCTGAATGGGAGAAAATAATAGCAAATGAAGAAACTGACAAACAACTAATCTCAAAAATATACAAGCAACTTATGCAGCTCAATTCCAGAAAACTAAATGACCCAATCAAAAAATGGGCCAAAGAACTAAATAGACATTTCTCCAAAGAAGACATACGGATGGCTAACAAACACATGACAAGATGCTCAGTGTCACTCATTATTAGAGAAATGCAGATCAAGACCACAATGAGGTACCACTTCACACCAGTCAGAATGGCTGCAATCCAAAAGTCTGCAAGCAGTAAATGCTGGAGAGGGTGTGGAGAAAAGGGAACCCTCTTACACTGTTGGTGGGAATGCAAGCTAGTACAACCACTATGGAGAACAGTGTGGAGATTCCTTTAAAAATTGCAAATAGAACTGCTTTATGACCCAGCAATCCCACTGCTGGGCATACACACCAAGGAAACCAGAATAGAAAGAGACACATGTACCCCAATGTTCATCACAGCACTGTTTATAATAGCCAGGACATAGAAACAACCTAGATGTCCATCAGCAGATGAATGGATAAGAAAGCAGTGGTACATATACACAATGGAGTATTACTCAGCCATTAAAAAGAATACATTGGAATCAGTTCTAATGAGGTGGATGAAACTGGAGCTGATTATACAGAGTGAAGTAAGCCAGAAAGAAAAACACCAATACAGTATACTAACACATATATATGGAATTTAGAAAGATGGTAATGATGACCCTGTATGCAAGACAGCAAAAGAGACACAGATGTGTAGAGCCGACTTTTGGACTCTGAGGGAGAGGGAGAGGGTGGGATGATTTGGGAGAATGGCATTGAAACATGTATTACTATTATGTAAGAAACAAATCACCAGTCTATGTTCGATGCAGGATGCAGGATGCTTGGGGCTGGTGCACGGGGATGATCCGGAGGGATGATGTGGGGGGGGGTGGTTCATGTTTGGGAGCTCATGTACACCCGTGTCGGATTCTTGTCAATGTATGCCAAAACCAATACAGTACTGTAAAGTAAAATAAAGTAAAAAAAAAAAAAAAGAATTTTCTCTTTTACTGTTTTTCTAAAGACTTTTTTGTAGAAGTGAATTTCTTCCTTTAATGTTTGGAATAAATTACCAGTGAAATTATCTGGGCCTATATTTTCTATACAGATGTCTTTATCTTTACATGTGGTAGTTTAGTCAATACATTGTGTCCTACTCTGGCGACCCCATGGACTGTAGCCTGCCAGACTCCTCTGTCCATGGGATTCTCCAGGCAAGAATACTGGAGTGGGTTGCCATTTCACTTCAGGAAATGGCAGGATATTTTACCAGCTGAGCCACAAGGGAAGCCCAAGAATACTGGAGTGGGTAGCCTGTCCCTTCTCCAGGGGATCTTCCCAACCCAGGGATCGAACTGAGGTCTCCTACATTCTTTACCAACTGAGCTAATAGGGAAGGCCTATCTTTACATATTTCTGTTTGAAATATATTTATTCAAATTTTCTGTTTCATACTCTAATTTTTTTTCAGGAAATGTAACTCTTTCATCTGTATTGTCAAATTTGTTGACATAAAGTTATTAATAAAGTAATATCTACCTAATATTCTTTTAATACTTGACAAATATATAGTTTATTCTTGCTCCTGATATGGTATTTTTGTTTCCTTTAATTTTTCTTGGAAAAGTCTAGCTATAATCTAACAATTTCATTGCTATTTTGAAAGAAACAACTTTTAGTGTCATTGATTTTTTATGTTGATTTACAATGGGCTAGTTTCTAGTGTACAGTAAAGTGATTCATACTATGTAGTTTTTTTCATATTTTTTCCACTGTGGTTTATTAATTTTTTCTCTTATTTCTCTGGTTTTTAATTGAATTCCACTTTTGTTTTATTATTCCTTTCCTGTATTGTGTGTTTAGTTTTCTATTTTATCAACATACAAATTTAGGTCATTGACTTCATATATTTCTTCACATAAGTATTTAATACTAGATAATTGTTAGTCACAGTCATGCTCAACTCTTTGCACCCCTTGGACTGTAGCCCTTCAGACTCCTCTGTCCATGGAATTTACCAGGCAAGAATACTGGAGTGGATTGCCATTTCCTTCTCCACAGGATCTTCCCAACCCAGAGGTTGAACCTGGGTCTCTCCTGCAGATTCTTTACCACCTGAGCCATTGGGGAAGCCCAGATAAGTCCTGATAAGATCCTAATAAGTTCTGATCTATCAACAATTGTATTTTGAAGTGATTTTGTTTGGTTTTCTTTGTGTTAATCTTACTTGGATTTTATTATCTTCTTAGATTTATGGGCTTATGAAAAAAAAGTGAAAGTGAAGTCACTCAGTCGTGTCCAACTCTGCTACCCCGTGGACTGTGGCCTACCAGGCTCCACTGTCCATGGGGTTCTCCAGGCAAGATAATTCGTACCAAATTTGAAAGCTTTTCGGCTTTTGTTTATTGAGGGACTTTTTTTCACCCCTTCCTTCTTGAACTTTAATTACACATCTGTTGAAACGTGAAGCTATCCCAAAGTCTCTAAATCTTTGCTTATCTTTAATTTTCTTCCTTTGTGTGCTTCAGTTGAATAGTTTATATTGTAATGCTTTAACTTCTTATGTAGTGTCTAGTCTTGTATTTGGAGAAGGAAATGGCAACCCATTCCAGTGTTCTTGCCTGGAGAATCCCAGAGACAGGGGAGCCTGGTGAGCTGCTGTCTATGGGGTTGCACAGAGTTGGACACGACTGAAGCGACTTAGCAGCAACAGTCTTGTATTAGTCCATCTGTTAAACTATACTTCACATATTGTCATTTTCTTTATCCCTGAAAGCTTCATTTAATTTATTTTTACATTTTTAATCTCTTTCTCATTATGTTTGATGTTTTATTTTAAACATTTAGTGGCTCAAATGGTAAGGTGTCTGCCTGCAATGTGGGAGACCTACGTTCACTCCCTGGGTTGGGAAGATCCCCTGGAGAAGGAAATGGCAACCCACTTCACTACTCTTGCCTGGAAAATTCCATGTACTGAGGAGCCAGATAGGCAGCAGTCCATGGGGTTGCAAAGAGTAAGACACGACTGAGCGACTTCACTTCTTATAATGGATGTTTTAAGGTCCTTGTCTTGTAATTCCATCATCTATACAATTTGAGTCTGTGACTGATTTTTCTTCTGTATATAGTTGATATTTTTCTCTTCTTTTTTATGTTTATTAATTCTTTTGTTGGATACTGAAATTGTGATTCTTATGTTGTTGAGCATCTGGATTTGGGGAAGGTCACTTTTTAAAGATTATTGATTTTAAGTTTTGGCTATTAATTTACTTGACGATCAGTTTGTTGTGCAACACAGATTTTTCTAAGGAGACAAAAGAGATGCACATGGAAACCTATAAGACATTGATGAAAGAAATCAAAGATGACAAGATAAACCATGATGAAACAGATGAAAAGATAAACCATGTTCTTGGAAGAATTAATATTGTGAAAATGACCATACTGCCCAAAGAAATGTACAGATTCAATACAATCCATATCAAATTACCAATGACATTTTTCACAGAACCAAAACAAACAAAAAAAATCACAATTCATATGAGGCTTGTTTATTGCCAGACCTTTGACTGTGTGGATCACAATAAACTGTGGAAAATTCTGAAAGAGATAGGAATACCAGACCACCTGACCTGCCTCTTGAGAAATCTGTATGCAGGTCAGGAAGCAACAGTTAGAACTGGACATGGAACAACAGACTGGTTTCAAATAGGAAAAGGAGTACATCAATGATATATATTGTCACCCTGCTTATTTAACTTCTATGCAGAGTACATCACGAGAAACACTGGACTGGAAGAAACACAAGCTGGAATCAAGATTGCTGGGAGAAATATCAATAACCTCAGATATGCAGATGACACCACCCTTATGGCAGAAAGTGAAGAGGAACTTAAAAACCTCTTGGTGAAAGTGAAAGAGGAGAGTGAAAAAGTTGGCTTAAAGCTCAACATTCAGAAAATGAAGATCATGGCATCTGGTCCCATCACTTCATGGGAAATAGAAGGGGAAAGAGTGGAAACAGTGTCAGACTTTATTTTTTTGGGCTCCAAAATCACTGCAGATGGTGACTGCAGCCATGAAATTAAAAGACGCTTACTCCTTGGAAGAAACGTTATAACCAACCTAGATAGTATATTCAAAAGCAGAGACATTACTTTGCCGACTAAGGTCCAGCTAGTCAAGGCTATGGTTTTTCCAGTGGTCATGTATGGATGTGAGAGTTGGACTGTGAAGAAGGCTGAGTGCTGAAGAATTGATGGTTTTGAACTGTGGTGTTGGAGAAGACTCTTGAGAGTCCCTTGGACTGCAAGGAGATCCAACCAGTCCATTCTGAAGGAGATCAGCCCTGGGATTTCTTTCGAAGGAATGATGGTAAAGCTGAAACTCCAGTACTTTGGCCACCTCATGTGAAGAGTTGACTCATCGGAAAAGACTCTGATGCTGGGAGGGATAAGGGGCAGGAGAAGAAGGGGACAACAGAGGATGAGATGGCTAGGTGGCATCACTGACTCGATGGACGTGAGTCTGAGTGAACTCCGGGAGTTGGTGATGGACAGGGAGGCCTGGCGTGCTGCGATTCATGGGGTGGCAAAGAGTCGGACACAATTGAGCGACTGAACTGAACTGAGCTGAACTGTGTAGAATAGTTTCTATTATAGGTAGAGTTTACTTTTACTGTTAAGATGTGATTTTTCTTCAGTTTTGACAGACTGTCCTAGGTTTTTTAACAAGGTAACTCCACTTGGCTCTTTGTAATTTAAAGTCTCCTTATACTGTATGAGTTACTCGAAGTATTCAACCTTCATCACCCTGAAAGTTTCTTGCTTGGCCTGTTGGCATTTTATATAACCCAACGTAGCTTTGTATTCAACAACAGACTTAAAGTGACCATTCTCCATTACTTAATTCTATAAGTTTTAGCCATATCCGCTTTATAATTCCATTTATTTTCTCAGTGTGTTGAGACCATGGTGCTCTGGTGTGTTCTTTTTCTGCTCTTATCTGGAAAGTATCTGTAGTAGAAAACTGGGAAACTTAGATATCTGTCACTTCACTTTTTCTGTTTATCTTAGTGATCATATTTTTGTGTTTGTTCAATGATTAAAAGCAATTTTGTGTATATATTTTCAGTTTACTAATTAGCCAATAGTGTGGAATGATGGAAGAAGAAGCCAAATACATTGTTACTATTTTTGTGCTTTTCAATATTTCTCTCAAGACAACCCTAAATACCAACCTTGGATTTACCTGTATTAGGTATTTGTCCTTGGAATTATTTAAAATATATGACTCTCAGTTTCTTTATATTTAGACTAAAAACAATAATAGAAGTGATTATAAATTTATAGGCATAAAACAACATTGTTGATAGGAATATTTTAAAATAGTTTAGAAAAATATGGTTAAGACTGCCTAGCCCAGTATGTGGCATAAACATAGTTTATCAAAAAATTATCTGTTTATCTACTACATAAAACTTCTTGTCATCTAGGATTAATACTTAGGTGTGATGAATTACATCTATTTCCCCATTTCTGTAGATTTTTAAAGCAAGAGTTGAGAGCTTATTATACAAACTATTTTTCTGTGATGCACTAGGCATATTTCTTAATGTTGGCAGGTAGCCCCCTCCTTCTCCCACTGGTAATTTATTTTTAAATCAATTCATGAACTGGCTTTATCTAACCAGGGAAGCTAGTGGCCTTTGGCCAAAACACATTTCTTTCTTTCTCCCTCCTTAGGTTACTATTCCAGTTATGGCCATTTGAGAAGTTCTCATTCAAAGATTTATTCAGCTCATCTGGATGAGATGGTGTGCATTTTTTCCCTCACTTGGGGTGCCAAAATACAAAGCAACTATTCCAAATGCTGTCAGTTAAGAGATTTTTTTTTTTTTTTTTAAGACGAGAAGATTCTTTTATCACAGTGACTGTGTGAGAAATGTGCAGGCAGTCTCACTCTTCTTTCTTTCTGGCAGCTCCCTGTGGTAGGTGGGATCTTAGTTCCCCAGTCAGCAGTACAACCTGCTCCCCCACATTGGAAGTGCAGAGTCTTAGCCAATGAAGCAGGGGAATCTCAGCCTTACCTTGGTAAGCTCACCAAGCCCCTCTGACTCCTTCAAACTGTCACACAGGCACAAGTCCTTCTGGTGTCAAACCATCAAGAGACCCACTCAGATGCCTTGTAAACCAACACACATCACTCCTGAACACATAACTTGAAAAGAAGGTTTCTTTCCAGTGAAGATGAGCCATCTACTAAATGGTGAGAAGTACATGAAAGACGTTGGCCCTCATCTCCTGTGGGTGTTCTGTCCATAGTGGGGCTGCTCTTCTCAATCATGAGTCCAGCAAAAATGGCTGGTAAGATAAGCTGATTTTCTGTGCTTGGGCAATGTGTAATGTCTGAAACTGGCTTCCCTTGATAAGTGGTCAGCTCATAAGCCAGCCTGCAGCAGGATTAGGAGGTGCCAGGGGTAACTGTTACATCACAAAGGTAAGAGGTAAAGAAAGCCCTATACATTCTGTCTCCCTGACCACACTCCCAAGGCTTCTTCTAAAGTGATGGTTTTTAATGGGCTTGAGAGAAGCGTACAATCCCATCAAGACAAATGAATCAAATTTGGTATGTTCTTGGGAATGAACTGGGATTATTTACTGTGTTGGTGACTATATTTGACAAACTACAGAGAAATCTGGTTGTTGGTACAGATATAAATACAAATTGCAGGGACATGTATTATGTAAACTAGTTTAAAAAAAATGTTCTAAACGTGGAAATAGAGCCTCTGTTTAAAGGGTTACACTTTTTAGAATAAAGGGAGCAGTTACACATTTTGTGTACAAAAGTGGGAAGGGAGGGAGGTGGCGCTGAAGCAGATCTGTGCTGACCACAGAGGAATGACTCTGTTTATACTCCAGAGGGAATAATGTTAACCAGCTGGATCTCAGGTGAGCAAGAAAGGTCACGTTCCTTGTGAAGGCAGAAGTTACTCAATACTCCAACTCAGTTCAACAGAACTGTCATTTGATTCAAGACAAGCTGGATGTTCCATTTATGATGTGAAATATCCCATTTGCTAAATGATGGAAACTGCTTTTTAAAAATATGTGGAGGAACAATATAAATGTGGAACATATATATATATATAATTAGCAAATGTAAAAAGAAACAAATTGAAAATATCAGTGTTACCAGAACCCAGTCAAGAAACAGAAAATTGTCAGTTCCACAGAAACCCCACTGTCCACCTTTTTACTCACATGACCCCTTGACACAATATAGAGTTTACTGGAAAATATGTACTTTAACTGAAGAAGGTAAAGAGAAAAAAGGAAAATAAATAAGAGAAGGTGCAAGGAGAGGAAAAGGAGGAAAAAGAAGCAAAGAAGAGATGGAGGTGGGGACAAGGCCACATAAGGAAAATGCAGCTCACTTTCCTCAGTTGTCAGTCTATAAGTTGTTTTCATTCCAACACTCTTCCTGAATTTCTACCATGGAGCCTGGGAGTTTGAAGCAAGACCCAGGGTTCTGCAAGTTCTTTAATTTTCTAGGTCTTTTCTGAACCAGATACTCTAAGGGCACTGAACACCCCTAGTCTGTTGAATACATGTGAGATAGTAATTTTATTGAGGCTACAAATACCAAACACTTCTCAGAGCAAAATTAATTGCATTTGTATTTACTGGAGAAGACAATCAGATATGTGTGTGATGAAGTAACTATGTTCAGATGGACACAACCCAAAAAGAGTGATGTGATTCTATGCCTCAGTACTCAGTACCTCAGTACTGAGGCTGGAGTGAAAAGCTGTGTTTGGACCACTAAATTTAAAGCCTATTAGAGATTCCCTGTGAGTCACACCTTCTTATAGTATAAAAAGAGCTTCCCAAGTATCTTTGTCTTAATTATACTTCCGTGACTTCCATAAGCTTCCACTTATGTTTTAGTGCCTATACTGCCAAATTTTATATTTAAAATTTCCAAAATATTGTTTTAACCATGACTTTTGTAAGATGTATGATGTTGGATTTTTAGTTTTGCAATAGCAATCTGATATCTGTCTTTGATTCAGAGAATTACATTCCTTAAAACTAAAATATTTGGACTTCTTTCATCTGTTCTATATATTTTGATAAATTAAAAATGCCCATTTTGTCACTATTTCCTTCTGATATTTGGAGCAGATATGTCTTTTTTCAATATCGTGATTATCATTAAGTTTTCAAAACACTTCTATACATATCAAAGACAAAAATCAAACATCATATTTTGAGTTTCCCAATGTAGGACAGGATATTTAGCAGAATTTTATTCCCCCAAATCTCTTTCTACTTTGCTGTTTTTATTAATATACTATAAGACATAGTGTTAGCCTCAAAATGCTATTACTAATTTTTCTTACATTAGATTCTGCTTTGCCAAGAGTATGTTCTGCATTGGCAGTGCCTAGCAACAATATTCACTCTGATTATTCAGAGTAACTCTTCATTCATTTAATCAGTTAAAGTTTCTCTTCAGATAACTTTTTTCAGGATGAGACTTGGGTAGTGTAAATTGAACTCCTGCATATCTGAGAAATTGTTTCAAATGAACACTATCCAGACTAGTACAGCCTTTCGCACTCAGAACCAGCTCAAGACCCCATGTGAATGACCCTTTCTCTTCCAGCTTTTGTGGAGCAAGTAGGGTAGTGTGCCAGTCTCAATGTGGTCCCCTTGTAGATTGTCTGTTTCCCTCTTTCTACCCAAATGACTAAAAGGTTATTCCTTCCCCCCCCAAACATCTTTAATACAAAATATGTTTTCAGAGATGTTCAGAATGTAAAATTAAAATGATATTTTCAATTTTCATAGTCAAACTATTTGTCAGAGCAGCAAGGAGGCTGCTCTGGTTATCTTGATTTTGCGGGGAAAGACTCCTGACCGTATGTCACATTTCTGTCCTTTGCCCTACTTGGATCTCATCTTCCCTCTTATCATTTCTGTGCACTTATCCCTTAGTTCTTCCTTCTGAAAAAGCTACTGAGGCATGTATTCTGCATCACTTAGCTATCCCAAATGTGAAGTTTGCATTATGTTACCTCAAAGATATATTCATTGGTAACATGTATTCATTCCTTTGCAATTTTAAGGATTCCACCGACCTTCCCTTTAAGCTCATCCTGTGGCCTTAAAAAAGTTCAACCTGTTTTCTATTGAGTGTTTTGCTCAGATTCATACAAACTTTCTTTTTTCACCCTGTTGAAAAGGTAAATATTTTTCTAAAATGCAGTCATTTATATTTTCCCTGTATCCCTTGTTTTGTCATTTTAGAAACAATTGTTTTGTTAATTCATTGATTTTTAAATGAGAAGAGCTCTATTTGGATCAACAGTCAAGATATATTGTTTGCCCATCCCTTTTCTTGTTTACTTGGATGATCTCAAATCCCCTCCATCTCTAGAGTCAAGGGCTTTGCTGGGGTATGCCGCTCCTGGTCCAGTCCCAGAAGTCATGGGAAAGGCCCTGGTGTTTGAGAGGATCTTCTTCTAATCTCATCATGACCTTGATTTCTGGGCCAAAAGGACGTGAAGAGCTACATGCCCAGTACACAGATACATCAGATCTTCCGATTTGTATTTAATTCAATTTTTTTTTTCTCCCAGGAAACAAAGCTCCAAGGCTCGGTCACTTCCTATGACTTGGTGAATGGGATGAGGTACAATGACAGTAAGTGGGATGAATGGAGTGATGAAGATCGATGGCATCCTTTGTGTTATGTAAAACATGTTGCCTGTTCAGCAAAGGGACATCTCAGTCTGCCAAACACACAAGTCCTGCACCTCTGAGCTGAGTGTCAGAAATAGCCTTTGCCATACTGCATATGGTTACCACATCTCCTAGTAACCTGACACTTGATTCAGCTTCATCTGTCTTGAGGGAGATCACCCACACATTGGCAGTATTTCATTTTCAGTATTGTTGTGTCATTGTTTTCTAGATATCTGTGCTCTTCTAGCTTGTGATTGGAGAAGGCAATGGCAACCCACTGCAGTATTCTTGCCTGGAAAATCCCATGAATGGAGGAGGCTGCAGTCCATGGGTTCGCTAAGAGTCAGATGCGACTGAGCGTCTTCACTTTCACTTTTCACTTTCATGCAGTGGAGAAGGAAAGGCAACCCACTCCAGTGTTCTTGCCTGGAGAATCCCAGGGACGGGGGAGCCTAGTAGGCTGCCGTCTGTGGGGTTGCACAGAGTCAGACACAACTGAAGCGACTTAACAGCAGCAGCAGCTTGTGATTATAAAATTAATATCCAACTTGTGATACTGTTGTTTCCCACCATCCATGTGGAATTGGCTATCTAATCTGGATACACCTGGAACACACTTCTCTCCAGATAAAACAAATGAATAGCAAGAAGTCATCAGTACATTGACCTCCCGCATGACTCTGGCAGGTTTCAGGTAAAGTGCTTGTCATGTTGTCTCCTGAAAATTTTCTTCTCCCAGCCCCTCTATCCCAATTCTCCCCTAGCTCTTTTTGTTTCTGCTCTGTGTTGTCTGCTCAAAGGGACATTGAATCAGGTATATGTGTGTGTATGTTAGTTGCTCGGTTGTGTCCAACTCTTTGTGATCCCATGGACGGTAGCCCACCAGATTCCTTTGTCCATTTTATTCTCCAGGTAGGAATACTGGTGTGGGTAGCCATGTCCTCCTCTAGGGGATTTTCCCAAACCAAGGACTGAACCCGAGTCTCCACCATTGCAGGCAGATTTTTTTACCATCTGAGCCTCCAAGGGAACCCGCATAAGTTCTTAGCTTCACTTGTTTTTTGTCCCTCAGCAACCTTTGTGAGGTCAAGTGCATCCATGACTTCTACATTGCCTAGAGACTCACAACCTCAAACATACACATCCAGTCCAGCTTCTGCTCAAGCATCCAGATCCTGTCATCTGCCTCTAATGGACTGGGTATGTTACAGGTGGACCTTCATGTCCTGACCCTTTTGGACATGTGTTTCTGAATATCTCCCATGGATAACATGTCCTATAAACTATATTTCTATAGAGCTTGCATTTCCTCTAAGACTTAATTATAAAGTGATTTTAACAATTACATTAAATAATTCCAAAGAAAGTCCTTTGAAGTCTAATAGAGCATAAGATGATACTTGCTTTTACCACCCACCTAGTTTCACCAGGTAGAAGTCGCCAACTTTTCTCAGACTGCCCCCATTCTTTTTCTCCTTGCCTTCATGTCCATGCCCTGAGTATATGAAATATGAATTACCTTGACTTCTCAGCTCCTCTTCTCTGCCCTCATGGCCAGCGCTTTCATTGGATCTTGTCATTTTTCAGGTGGGCTAAGGTAGAAGTCAGGTGACAGTACTCCTGGCCTTGACCTAATGGGTTATCTCTGTGGGCAGCACATCATGTCCTGCCCAGTCTTAAATATACTTCTGGTCTCCTGGTCCTCAGGTGACTAGAGTCCCAGCTCTACTCCTAGACACAGAGCCCAGAAGTGGGCCCTCTGTCCTGCTGTCTGCATCCAGGTGACAGTGGAGAAAAGTAGGCTCAGTTCTGAAGGCCACAAAGCACATCAGTGACTTGGGCAGACAAGCTTCAGCTCCAGGTAGCAGGTACAAGATCACCCTCCAGTCTGCTGCTATAAACGATAGAACTTGAGTAAGAGAAAAGCCTGCGGGTAACTTCCAAGTCAATGTTTAATTTCATTCACACCCATTCACCTTTGCAAATGGAGCATGTAAAGCACACATGTGACAATGGTCTGATTTTGCCTGGCACATTTAAAATGTGAAAATGAATGCCTTTATTGATTTTTGTTCACCACAAAATAAGCCATAAAACACAAATAAATCAGCCTTCCAAGCAGAGCCCATTTGCAGAGAGAAAGCGGGCTGGTTGACATAGCTCATCCATTATAGGTCCCCTCTGGGCTCTGAGTTATTTCTGAGCTTAAGTAAAACATATGGGCCAAGCTCAGAGTCCACGACAGCCCTTCTTCAACTATGATTCCACTTTTCGAGCTCCCTTTAAGCCAAAGGTCCCTTCTGAGGAGTAAGCTCTCCTGACAGGAGCTCTGGGGAGCTCTTCAGAGAAGTGAACATGTGTGCTGGATCAGGGCACAAAGAGAAATGTGAGGTGGACATTGCCACAGTCCTGACCACACACATCCCTAGGAGCTGTTCTGGCCTGCATCTGATGATTCCTCTCCTGCAATTTATCCATTTTTCCATGCATACAACCTGTACTCCATCCCAATTAAACATGTTTTCATTCTGCTTCAAACAGGCTTCCATCTGAGTGGCAGAAATACTACCCATGGTGTAAATTAGGGTTTCACTATAAGAACTGTAGCTTCCACTGTGTGGGGTTGGTAGGGTAGTCTGGGCAGACTATTACATCCATTATTGACCTGAGGCTGCCCAATAGGGCAGTGGTAGAAAAACAAGAAACTGCCTGTAGATAAGGCCAAAGATCAAGGGAAACTGGGACCAGGAAGGTCACACTGGAATGTAGGTCTCCCTCTACACCTATAATGCTGTAGGCAACCTATAATGGAACATGGCTGCCTTGGCCATATATCTGGCCCTACACCTGGCCTAAGCCTTGAAGAAGCTGAAAGAAGAGACTCCATGGAGACCAGAGATACCATGTGGATCTGAGTGCTGCTTTCTGGCTGCCAGTTGGAATCAGCAGGCATGAACTGCATCTTTGTCCCCATCTTCAGAGCTTAAGAATATGATTGCAAAATGTCCCTTGAGGGCAACACTAACTGAGATTCCTACAGCAAGTGGAATAAGGTGGCTGTGGTTCCAGCCTAGCTCAGTTGACACAGTCGCAGCCACAACAGGAGACCAAGGACTCAGGTTCTTCTCATGTCCTTTCACCCACATGCCTGTTTTTATATCTGGAATTTACAATGATAGTCATTAAAGTGGTAGAAAGTGGTGAGAATTTGTCCCTGGCCAACTCCCTACTGTAGGCAAGATAAAATCTACCCATGACTGCCCATATTCCCTGTCCTGGGTGATGTACTTAGGATATGCTAACCCTATGAGGTCAAGTGGGCTTTAGGAAACATCACTACGAACATGGCTAGTGAAAGTGATGGTATTGCAGCTGAGTTATTTCAGATCTTAAAAGATGATGCTGTTAAAGTGCTACAGTCAATATGACAGCAAACTTGGAAAACTCAGCAGTGGCCACAGGGCTGGAAAAGGTCAGTTTTCATTCCAATCCCAAAGAAAGACAGTGCCAAAGAGTATTCAAACTACCACACATTTGCGCTCATGTCACACACTAGCAAAGTAATGCTCAAAATTTTCCAAGCTAGGCTTCAACAGTACATGAACCAAGAAATTCCAGATGTTCAAGCTGGATTTAGAAAAGGAAAAAGAACCAGAGATCAAATTGCTAACATCCATTCAGCAAAGAAAAAGCAAGAGACTTCCAGAAAAACAACTATTTCTGCTTCATTTACTATGCCAAAGCCTTTGACTATGTGGATCACAACAATCTGTGGAAAATTCTTCAAGAGATGGGAATACCAGACCACCTGACCTGCCTCCTGAGAAACCTGTGTGCAGGTCAAAAAGCAACAGTTGGAACCGGACATGGAACAATGGACTGGTTCCAAATTGGGAAAGCAGTACTTCAAGGTTGTATATTGTCACCCTGCTTATTTAACTTATTGCAGAGGACATCATGCAAAATGCTAGATTGCATGAATCACAAGCTGGACTCTTTGCGAACACATGGACTGTTCATAGAATTCTCTAGGCCAGAATTCTGGAGTGGGTAGCCTTTCCCTTATCCAAGGGATCTTCCCAACCCAGGGTTTGAACCCAGGTCTCCTGCATTGCAGGCAGATTCTTTACCAGCAGAGCCACAAGGAAAGCCCCAGCTATGATCAAACTAGATAGCATATTAAAAAGCAGAGATAATATTTTGCTGACAAAGATTCATCTAGTCAAAGCTATGGTTTCTCCAGTAGTCATGTATGGAAATGAGAGTTGGACCATAAAGAAAACCAGCCACCAAAGAAGTGATGCTTTTGAACTATGGTATTGGAGAGTCCCTTGGACTGCAAGGAGATCAAACAAATAATCCTAAAGGAAATCAATCCTGAATATTCATTGAAAAGACTGATACTAAAGCTTGAGCTCCAGTACTTTGGCCACCTGATGCAAATAAATGACTCCTTGGAAAAGACCCTGATGCTGAGAAAGATTGAAGGCAGGAGGAGAAGGGGACAACAGAGGATGTGATGGTTGGATGGCATCACCAACTCAAAGGGCATGAGTTTGAGCAAGCTTTGGGAGTTGGTGATGGACAGGGAAGCCTGGTATGCTGCAGTCCATGGGGTCACAAAGAGTCTGACATGACTGAGTGACTGAACTAAACTGGACTGAAATGAACTGAATTCTGCCACTTTCTTGTTATCTATAATCCACCGATCAGGACAGCCAGAGTGTCCTGCAGGCCTCGAGATGGACTGTGTATCAGCTGGGACCCCACAGTAAAAGAGAAATAACTCTGAGTTGTTAAATTTCTTCAGCAACCTGGGAGACAAGGCAACCCAGAGATTTATTAAGCAGGACACTGCCTCTGCCTCTAGCGTCAAGGGAAAAAGGACAGAGTTGTGTGGCTGAAGCCCAGCAACCATGGGCCACTTTGAGAACTGAAGCTACTTCTGCCAATTTGCACCCATACAAAGTGGGCGGAGTCTTCCTTTCTCTGTCTCTCTGCTTCAGGGCTCCCACAGAGCTTCCCAGGCTCCATGCAGATGAATCAGGGAAAAGGCAAACAGATAACTGCAGGCAAACAGACCGGTTTCCCCCAGTACTGACGTTGTGCCCGATGCAGCACTAGGTAGATCCAGCAGGAGATGCCATCGCCCCTGTTCTCAGGAAGCTTGAAGCTGTGAGAAATATTTTTCTTTCTTTCTTTCTTTTTTTTTTTTGCAGAGAGGATCCCAGAGAGAAGGGAGTATGTGAAGGTGCTCTTGTAGCCTGGAGGAAGGCAGGAGGGGTGCCTGCCTGAGCCCAGACTTTGATATCAGCCTGAGAGAAATCTCAGTTCATCCCCCAATATCAGGTAAGGTGACCTACGAATGCACCACAGATATTCACTCATTCAGCTAATATTTTATTGGGCACATACTGTGTGCGAGTATCACGTTTCTTATAATTATCTCTCCTAGGCCTAGTAATTTTCTAGAACTCATAGGATTGAGAAAGCCACTATATTCATTATTATTATTTTCTTTTTACAGGAAAAGGACATAAATTAAAATTCACAAAGGGAAGGATGTATGAGGCAATGTCCAGGAGAAACCAGATACAAGCTTCTAGGCTCTCAGTGGAGTTGCATATTGACACAATTAATTCTCCCAGCAATTATACCTGACCACACACGTGACATATTCTCAACAGGGAGGCTCACTGCTGCAAGGTATTGGACTTTTTATTTGAGGGTTGTTCACCTGGTGGCTCAGACAGTAAAGAAGCTGTGGCAATGCCGAACACCCGAGTTCAATTCCTGTGTCAGGATGATCCCTCGAGAAGCAAATGGCTACCCAATCCAGTATTCTTACCTGGAGAATTCCACTGACAAAGGAACCTGGCATTTATAGTCCATGAGATTGCAAAGAGTCAGAACCAACTGAGTGACTAACACTTTCACTTTTCTTTTACATAAGCATGCAGTGCTTACAAGACTGACATTGGCTACTCAGTCTCCAGTCCCAGGAGAGACAAAACTGATACAGCACAGCCCAAGGCTGGAAGAAAACAAAG
The DNA here is from genome assembly GCF_014754425.2 of Oryx dammah. Classification (NCBI taxonomy): domain Eukaryota; kingdom Metazoa; phylum Chordata; class Mammalia; order Artiodactyla; family Bovidae; genus Oryx; species Oryx dammah. Next base: position 133,185,899 of record NW_024070211.1, read on the forward strand.
CAGTCTCATCAGGTCACACATTCCAAGGGCTCAAAGATTATTTCTCAGAAGATGCTCAAGGGCCAATCCTGAACCTTGGTCAATCAAGGGCCAAAGCCTTACTTTGAATGTGCAGGCTTTGAGCAAACCATATCTGCTAAACCTTTACCGCATACTCAAGTATTCCCATTTTGACCCAATTTTTACCTGATCTCTGATCTCTGCTGTACCTCCATGTGCTGTTTCTCTCCTGACTTCCTAGACTTGGGGTTTGCATTTAGATCACCTCACCAGAATCACTGGATTATGATTCTTGAGGTCCAGTGTATAATAACTTCCTATTCAGAGATACTGCCTTAAGATTGATACACATTTATTTATTCATTCAGTCACTGTTAACTGAGCATGTAGGATGTACCAAGAATTGTAAGCACATTGGTTACAATAGTCAATGTAATAAACCCCAATTCTGTCCTAACAAACAGTATGATCTTGTAGAGCAGGGCAAGTGAATAAGAAAATATAACTGACACTTCACTAGATCAAATACTGCCCCCTAATACTTGTGTCTATACAGAACCTCAAAAGTATTAACTCTATTTGGAAGTAGTCTTGAAAGTGTAATTGAGCTGAGATGTGTTCTTACGGGATTACAGTGAGCCCTAACCCAGTGTCTCATGTTCTTATTAAGGAAAGGAAAATGTGGACACAGATACACAGAGGAGGGCAGTATGGAGACACACAGGGGAGAACTCCCTGTGATCAGGCAGGCAGGTGTCAGAGTGAAGTGTCTACAAGGCAAGGAAAGCTAAGAATTTTCATTGACTGCCAGAAGCTGGAAGGGAGAGGGAGAATCCTGTCTTCACCCAGAGTCTTCGGGAAGAGAGTGATCCCATCCACATCTCAATTTTGGACTTCCAGCCTCCAAAGCGGAATAAAATGCGTAATACATTTCTAGGAAGTCACTAAGTTTGCGATAGCTTGCTATGGTAGCCTGCAGGAATGAATACAGATGGCACTGAATTAAAAGAGAAACAGAGCATTGAGACACCAGAGGAGGAATGCCTGCAATCCAACTCTGGAGGCCAGAAATAAACTCCAGAGGTAGTGAGAACTTCCAGAAGTTTTATGCCATGGGGGCTGTAAAGAAAAGCATACAGGGAGAGAATTCTTGACATAGGGAAGAGTCTATGCAATGGCATGGAGGTAAAAGATAACATGGCCCCCTAAAGGGTCTGAAAGAAAATAAAGAGAATCATATCCTGGAATGTGAAACAAAGTTGGGAAGATTGGAGCCTTCTTCTTCTGAGTGTGAGCACAGTACCTTAAGTTGTATAGATATGATGTACCTGCATAGTTAGTCACCTGTTGGGCCTCAGAAATCAGTAATAAATCTTCTGACAGATTTGATATCATCTCTGGTTCACACTTTACCCACCCAGGTCAGGGGATAACATGGCCAGTAAGGAAGGGTTGCAAACTCAGTCTATTCTATAAGAATACAATGAATTTGGTACCTGTTTACAATGTTGGTGTTTTACTTGAAATCAAACCCTGCCATGGCTATTACTGATTTCCTTTCCATCATATAGCATCAAAGATTTTCTGGGCTGGCATTAAAACCCTGCAGTGTCACTGAATATGACTCAGCACCATCAATTCTAATCAGTACTGCTGGTAACAGACAGAAGAGCTTTACTTTTTTCGTGTGAACAGTATCAAGGTTTCATTACAGGAAACCTGTCAGTGTTGCCTCACTCTTCATTTCTCTTTGTATGCTGTTGGGCTGAGGTTTATGATTTGATAATTCTATCATGATACTGCTTTTGAACTATGGTTTTTAAAAATATTTATTTATTTGACTGTCAAATTTTAATTGTGGCACATTGGATCTTCAATCTTTTTTTTTGCGGAATGCAGAATCTTTTTAGTTGTGGTGTGTGGGCTCTAGTTCCCTGACCAGGGATCAAACTCGGGGCACCTGCACTGGGAGCAGAGTCTTAGCCCCTGGACCACCAAGGAAGTCCTGCTTTTAAATTATGTTTTAAGCAAACATATCATGACTTATGTCTTACCATTTAAGACTCTTACTTGAATGAACAAACAAACCAGAAAACACTTGAGTTATCTTTATCCTTCAACCAGTTGGGAAATTATGAGAAGAGAGCAGAATGAAAGCCTACAGACCCAGTTTTCTTCCATTTCTCTGTTGACTAGCATGACTGAAGTTAGTAGTGACACATGCTAGAGGAGACACAAGAAATCAGATGTGTGCCAGGATACAGCCACCCATCAACAAGATGCTCATAGGAATGTTGGCACAGTGGATGCCTCCAGAAAGACCCTATAGTAGAGTTTAAAGAGCATGCCCAAGGATAGGGAGGCTTGGGGTTGAATCCTGACCCAATGACTTCATGGGATGACCAAGAGGAACCCATGGGAAAGAAACAATGATATCCCCTCAGAGGAGCGATGTTGATGGTTTAGAAATTAAGGCATGTTCAACTCTTGTAGCCACCATGGATTGCAGCCCATCAGGCTCCTCTGTCCGTCTGATTTCCCAGGCAAGGACACTAAAGTGGGTTGTCATTTCCTTCTTCATGGGATCTTCTAGACCCAGGGATCAAACCTGGGTACCCTGTATTGTAGATGGTCTCTTGCATTACAGGCAGACTCCTTACCTACTGAGCCACCAGGGAAGACCCTTCCAGAAGAGAGGATAGGGTAAATTTACTTACATTATATAGATATATACATACAGTACATATATAAGTAATATGCATAATATACATGCATGTATTGACAAACATGAATAATATACATATAAATCGCACACATAAATGTATTTGTATGCATATATTTGTTCATACATAATGTATACATAATATGTACACACATAAATTTACATGCATATGTAAATTTTTTCAACTTCCTCCTCTGAGGAGAATATTATTGTTTCATTTCCATGGGTTTCCCTTCATCCCATAAATAAGTCTGAGAGGAAAATGTGTGTATATAAACACACAAAAAAACACAGTTTGGAAAAGTTCCCGGGATCCAAACCCACTTTTGTATTTATATTCTGTTTTCTTTTCACTACATGGTAATATCTCATTCTTTAAAACATTTATGTAACCTCTTATTAAGTGATTTTTTGATCATTAACAAAGAAATAAATAACATCATAAGAATATTTCCAGATGGGCAAATAAGACTGGGAAGGTCTGCTGCCAGGCAGACTAAAAAGAGATTCTCAGCTCACGTCTCACCACTACAGGGCAGAGGACAAGCCACTTTGCCTCTTTTTAAGCTTCACTGTCTTCCTCTGAAACTTGAAGATCAAGGTCTGTCGGGGGAATTATAGGTAGTGTGTCTACATTACCACGTGGTACACAGTAGGTGTTCTGTAAATAAGGGCACCCATGAAATTGCACCCTGTAAGGAAGCACCTGGACACCCTCCACCACTATCACACAGATAGATTTATGTCTGGTGGGGGACCAAGGCTGCCCATTCAGTCAGTCACATATGTGATTATACATGTGTTCATTCTGCAAACACTTTACTAAACACCTCTGCCTGGCTCTATGAGAGGTGTTGGAATACCAATAAGAGTGTCACATGACCCCACACTCAAGAAGCTCAGATTTAGTAAAGGAGAAAAATAAAATAAATGTTAATACATGTAAAGTTTATATGATAGCAATACAGATACATAGTGAGTATTTATATCTATTAACTCGTTCTATTTTATTTCAAAGCATAACCTTAAAAATACATGCTTAAAAATCATAGGGCTCAGGTTTTTAATTATGTACTATCTGTTTTGTTACAGATGTCTTTTTGTAAAGGAAATTAGCTCACACATAATTAGTACATAAGCAACTGTCAGTATAAACTCAAGGTGCTTTAGTATGGTTTTGCATGACAAAACCAAGTCATAGCAGAATTAGCTTAAAAAAAAGTGGTGAGCATTCAGTTCAGTTGCTCAGTCATGTCCAACTCTTTGCGACCCCATGAATCGCAGCACATCAGGCCTCCCTGTCCATCACCATATCACGGAGTTCACTCAGACTCACATCCATCGAGTCAGTGATGCCATCCAGCCATCTCATCCTCGGTCGTCCCTTTCTCCACCTGCCCCCAATCCCTCCCAGCATCAGAGTCTTTTCCAATGAGTCAACACTTTGCATGAGGCAGCCAAAGTACTGGAGTTTCAGCTTTAGCATCATTCCTTCCAAAGAAATCCCAGGGCTGATCTCCTTCAGAATGGACTGGCTGGATCTCCTTGCAGTCCAAGGGACTCTCAAGAGTCTTCTCCAACACCACAGTTCAAAAGCATCAATTCTTCAGCACTCAGCTTTCTTCACAGTCCAAATCTCACATCCATACATGACCACTGGAAAAACCATAGCCTTGACTAGACAGACCTTGGTCAGCAAAGTAATGTCTCTGCTTTTGAATATGCTATCTAGGTTGGTCATAGCTTTTCTTCCAAGGAGTAAGCCTCTTTTAATTTCATGGCTGCAGTCACCATTTGCAGTGATTTTGGAGCCCCAAAAAATAAAGTCTGACACTGTTTCCACTGTTTCCCCATCTATTTCCCATGAAGTGATGGGACCGGATACTATGATCTTCATTTTCTGAATGTTGAGCTTTATGCCAACTTTTTCGCTCTCCTCTTTCACTTTCATCAAGAGGCTCTTTAGTTCCTTTTCACTTTCTGCCATAAGAGAGGTGTCATCAGCATATCTGAGGTTATTGATATTTCTCCTGGCAATCTTGATTCCAGCTTGTGTTTCTTCCAGTCCAGCGTTTCTCATGATGTACTCTGCATATAAGTTAAATAAGCAGGGTGACAATATACAGCCTTGACGTACTCCTTTTCCTATTTGGAACCAGTCTGTTGTTCCATGTCCAGTTCTAACTGTTGCTTCCTGACCTGCATACAGATTTCTCAAGAGGCAGGTTAGGTGGTCTGGTATTCCCATCTCTTTCAGAATTTTCCACAGTTTATTGTGATCCACACAGTCAAAGGCTTTGGCATAGTCAATGAAGCAGAAATAGATGTTTTTCTGGAACTCTCTTGCTTCTTCCTTGATCCAGTGGATGTTGGCAATTTGATCTCTGGTTCCTCTGTCTTTTCTAAAACCAGCTTGAACATCAGGGAGTTCAATGTTCACGAATTGCTGAAGCCTGGCTTGGAGAATTTTGAGCATCACTTTACTAGCATGTGAGATGAGTGCAACTGTGCGGTAGTTTGAGCATTCTTTTGCATTGCCTTTCTTTGGAATTGGAATGAAAACTGACCTTTTCCAGTCCCGTGGCCACTGCTGACTTTTCCAAATTTGCTGGCATATTGAGTGCAGCACTTTCACAGCATCATCCCTCAGTACTTGAAGTAGCTCAACTGGAATTCCATCACCTCCACTAGCTTTGTTCATAGTGATGCTTTCTAAGGCCCACTTGACTTCACATTCCAAGATGTCTGGCTCTAGATTAGTGATCACATCATCATGATTATCTGGGTCGTGAAGATCTTTTTTGTACAGTTCTCCCATGTATTCTTGCCACCCCTTCTTAATATCTTCTGCTTCTGTTAGGTCCATACCATTTCTGTCCTTTATCAAGCCCATTTTTGCATGAAATGTTCCCTTGGTGTCTCTAATTTTCTTGAAGAGATCTCTAGTCTCTCCCATTCTGTTGTTTTCCTCTATTTCTTTGCATTGATCACTGAAGAAGGCTTTCTTATCTCTTTTTGCTATTCTTTGGAATGCTGCATTCAGATGTGTAAATCTTTCCTTTTCTCCTTTGTTTTTTGCTTCTCTTCTTTTCACAACTATTTGTAAGGCCTCCCCAGACAGCCATTTTGCTTTTTTGCATTTCTTTTCTATGGGGATGGTCTTGCTCCCTGTCTCCTGTACAATGTCATGAACCTCATTCCATAGTTCATCAGGCACTCTATCTATCAGATCTAGGCCCTTAAATCTATTTCTCACTTCCACTGTATAATCATAAGGGATTTGATTGAGGTCATACCTGAATGGTCTAGCGGTTTTCTCTACTTTCTTCAATTTGAGTCTGAATTTGGTAATAAGGAGTTCGTGATCTGAGCCACAGTCAGCTCCTGGGCTTGTTTTTGTTGACTGTATAGAGCTTCTCCATCTTTGGCTGCAAAGAATATAATCAATCTGATTTTGGTGTTGACCATCTGGTGATGTCCATGTGCAGAGTCTTCTCTTGTGTTGTTGGAAGAGGGTATTTGCTATGACCAGTGCATTTTCTTGGCAAAACTCTATTAGTCTTTGCCCTGCTTCATTCTGCATTCCAAGGCCAAATTTGCCTGTTACTCCAGGTGTTTCTTGACTTCGTACTTTTGCATTCCAGTCCCCTATAATGAAAAGGACATCTTTTTTGGGTGTTAGTTCTAAAAGGTCTTGTAGGTCTTCATAAAACCATTCAACTTCAGTTTCTTCAGTGCTACTGGTTGGGGCATAGACTTGGATAACTGTGATATTGAAGGGTTTGCCTTGGAGATGAACAGAGATCATTTTGTCGTTTTTGAGATTGCATCCAAGTACTGCATTTCGGATTCTTTTGTTGACCATGATGGCTTCCATTTCTTCTGAAGGATTCCTGCCCGCAGTAGTAGATATAATGGTCATCTGAGTTAAATTCACCCATTCCAGTCCATTTTAGTTAGCTGATTCCTAGAGTGTCGACGTTCACCCTTGCCATCTCTTGTTTGACCACTTCCAATTTGCCTTGATTCATGAACCTGACATTCCAGGTTAACAGTATGATATGCATTACTGATACTAACAAACAAACAAAAACTTGGGCACAGCAAGCCATGGGGGATACGTGCTCCATGGAGTAGCTGTTCCCTGAAGTCCTGCTTCTAGTTGAGGTTGGCCATTGCTTTGCATTAAATGTTCTCATGGTACCCTAAGAAACCAGCATGTATCAACAAGTCAAAGCCAGCCATCTCTGGATGGTTGCTTGTTGTACAAAACCAGCTCATGCTTTGTACCTGAATCTCCTGATAATGAGGGTATACCATTGTTTTATCTCTATTAACTCCACGGCTTCAGCTGTTTCTTACACCTGCTTCCATCAGATTACCATCACGTGTTCTATTACAGTGAAATTTTATCAACTGTAGCTCTTTTACTCATTAAAAAGTTTTATTGTCTTTGTTGTTCAGTCACTACGTCATGTTCAACTGTTTGTGACTCCATGGAATGCAGCACGCCAGGCTTCCTTGCCCTTTACCGTCTCCTAGAGTTTGCTCAAACTCGTATCCATTGAGTCAGCAATGCCATCCAATCATCTAATCTTCTGTTACCTCTTTCTCTTCCTCCTCCTGCCCTCTATCTTTCCCAGCATCAGGGTCTTTTCCAATGAGTCAGCTGTTCACATCAGATGGCCAAAGTATTGGAGCTTCAGCATCAGTTCTTCCAATGAATATTCAGGATTGATTTCCTTTAAGAATGACTGATTTGATCTCCTTGCAATACAAGGGACTCCCAAAAGTCTTCTCCAGCACCACAGTTCAAAAGCATGGATTCTTCACTGCTTAGCTTTCTTTATGGTCCAACTCTCACATCCATATATGAGTACTGGAAAAACCATAGCTTTGTCTATACAGAACTTTGTTGGCAAAGTGATGTTTCTGCTTTTTAATACATTATTTGTTATAATTTCCTTCCAAGGAGTAAGTGTCTTTTAATTTCACGGCTGCAGTTACTGTCCTCAGTGATTTCTAAGTCTAGGAAAATAAAATATGCCACCAGCACCACTTTCTGCCCTTCTATTTGAACTGAGTGATGGGAGTAGATGCCGTGATCTTAGTTTTTTTGAATGTTGAGTTTCAAGCCAGCTATTTTCCTCTCTTCTTTCACCCTCATCAAGAGGCTCTTTAGTTCCCCTTTGTTTCTGCTATAAGGGTGGTGTCATTTGCATATATTAGGTTTCTATTTCTCCCAGCAATCTTGAATCCAGCTTGTGATTCATCCAACCCAACATTTTGCAGATGTACTCTGCATTTAAGTTGAATAAGCAGGATGGCAATATACAGCCTTGACATACACCTTTCCCAATTGTGAACCAGTCTGTTGTTCCATGTCCAATTCTAACTTTTGCTTCCTGACATACATATAGATTTCTCAGTGAAAGTGAAAGTCACTCAGTTCTGTTTGACTCTTTGTGACTCCATGGACTGTAGTCCATGGAATTCTCCAGGCCAGAATACTAGAGCAGGTAGTCTTTCCCTCCTCCAGGGGATCTTCCCAACCCAGGAAGTGAACCCAGGTCTCTTGCATTGTGGGCAGATTCTTTACCAGTTGAGCCAGAAGGGAAGCCCTTGTCCTTGTCTAGATTTCTCTCTTTTTTTTTTATTATTATTTTATTATTATTTTTTAAATTTATTTATTTATTTTTAATTTTTACTTTACAATTCTGTATTGGTTTTGGCATAGATTGACATGAATCCACCACAGGTGTACTTGCGTTCCCAAACATGAGCCCCCCTCCCACGCCCCTCCCCGCAACATCTCTCTGGGTCATCTCCACGCGTCAGCCCCAAGCGTGTCATATCCTGCATCAGACATAGACTGGCATTTCGAATCTTACATGATATTATACATGTTTCAATGCCATTCTCCCAAATCATCACATCCTCTCCCTCTCCCTCTGAGTCCAAAAGTCCACTATACACATCTGTGTCTTTTTTGCTGTCCTGCATACAGGGTCATCATTGCCATCTTCCTAAATTCCATATATATGTGTTAGTATACTGTATTGGTGTTTTTCTTTCTGGCTCACTTCACTCTGTATAATCGGCTCCAGTTTCATCCATCTCATCAGAACTGATTCAAATGTATTCTTTTTAATGGCTGAGTAATACTCCATTGTGTATATGTACCACAGCTTTCTTATCCATTCATCTACTGATGGACATCTAGGTTGTTTCCATGTCCTGGCTATTATAAACAGTGCTGCAATGAACATTGGGGTACATGTCTCTTTCAATTCTGGTTTCCTCTGTGTGTATGCCCAACAGTGGGATTGCTGGGTCATAAGGCATTTCTATTTGCAATTTTTTAAGGAATCTCCACACTGTTCTCCATAGTGGCTGTACTAGTTTGCATTCCCACCAACAGTGTAGGAGGGTTCCCTTCTCTCCACATCCTCTCCAGCATTTATTGCTTGCAGATTTTTGGATCGCAGACATTCTGACTGGTGTGAAGTGGTACCTCGTTGTGGTTTTGATTTGCATTTCTCTAATAATGAGTGATGTTGAGCATCTTTTCATGTGTTTGTTGGCCATCCGTATGTCTTCTTTGGAGAAATGTCTATTTAGTTCTTTGGCCCATTTTTTGATTGGGTCGTTTATTTTTCTGGAATTGAGCTGCAGGAGTTGCTTGTATATTTTTGAGATTAGTTGTTTGTCAGTTGCTTCATTTGCTATTATTTTCTCCCATTCGGAAGGCTGTCTTTTCACTTTGCTTATGTTTTCCTTTGTTGTGCAGAAGCTTTTAATTTTAATTAGATCCCATTTGTTTATTTTTGCTTTTATTTCCAGAATTCTGGGAGGTGGATCATAGAGGATCCTGCTGTGGTTTATGTCAGAGAGTGTTTTGCCTATGTTCTCCTCTAAGAGTTTTATAGTTTCTGGTCTTACATTTAGATCTTTAATCCATTTTGAGTTTATCTTTGTGTGCGGTGTTAGAAAGTGATCTAGTTTCATTCTTTTACAAGTGGTTGACCAGTTTTCCCAGCACCACTTGTTAAAGAGATTGTCTTTACTCTATTGTATATTCTTGCCTCCTTTGTCAAAGATAAGGTGTCCATATGTGTGTGGATTTATCTCTGGGCTTATGGTGAAAAATTGAAAGCATTTCCCCTAAA